>NC_056748.1:337624139-337894139 GCF_019279795.1 Protopterus annectens | reverse complement strand
TTCTAATTCTGACTTGCAGATTTGGTGCCGTAAGTAGGTGATTTTTTTCATGGGCTCTCCTAATGCATTAATTCACTTCCTTGTAATGGTGGCTAGTCAATAGTGTTTTCTTATTCTCTAAGCCCATTTTCTAATGACAAAATACAGCTCCGTGTGCACCTCTGATACAATTCTGATAGTGTGTCCATCTGTTTGGACCACTGACACCTTTCTGGTAGTGTGTCACTCTGCCCCACTGACACCATTCTGGTAGAGTGTCATTCTTCTTGCACCACTGACACCTTTCTGGTAGTGTGTCACTCTGCACCACTGATACCATTCTGGTAGTGTGTCACTCTGTTTGCACCACTGACACCATTCACACCATTCTGGTAGTGTGTCATTGTGTTTGCACCACTGATACCATTTTACAGTGTGTCACTGTGTTTGCACCACTGATACCATTCTGGTAGTGTGTCACTCTGTTTGGATCCCTGACACTTTTCTGGTAGTGTGTCACTCTGTTTGCACCACTGATACCATTCTGGTAGTGTGTCACTCTGTTTGCACCACTAACTCCATTCACACCATTCTGGTAGTGTGTCACTCTGTTTGCACCACTGATACCATTCTGCAGTGTGTCACTGTGTTTGCACCACTGATACCATTCTGGTAGTGTGTCACTCTGTTTGGATCCCTGACACCATTCTGGTAGTGTGTCACTCTGTTTGCACCACTGATGCCATTCTGGTAGTGTGTCACTCTGTTTGCACCACTAACTCCATTCACACCATTCTGGTAGTGTGTCATTGTGTTTGCACTACTGATACCATTCTGCAGTGTGTCACTGTGTTTGCACCACTGATACCATTTTGATAGTGTGCCACTCTGTTTACACTACTGATACCTTTCTGATATGGACAGATGATAAATCAGCAAGCAAAGGACAGTAGGATTGCTGGAATTGATTTAATTCTCAAGTCTTCATGAGTAACTTCAAGCGGTGGACCCTGTTTTTTATAAAATCTCACCAAGACATCACTGATATATAGACTGCATTTTATATAGCATATATCATGGACATACATAGGTTAAAAAATAAAAAGATAGCTGGATGTACAAGACCCAGGATAAAAAATGTGCCCAATCCTGGTAGGTACACTGGTGCCAGGACTGGAAATAATAGTGTGGAATCCTCAAAATCAGGAAACATTCCTACAATGGGGCCAGGCCAAGGGGGAGGACGGTCCCCCTATTGTATAAGGGAGTAGCAGTACACAAAAATCACAAAAACTAATAGGCCAGAAAAGAGCTATAACTATAATTACTTAAGCCTTAACACAAACCACATATATCTAAACTAGTCATTGTATTAATGAGACAAAGGGCGGTCTGCTAAAAATGGTTTTAATGAAATCCTTTGTCTCATTAATACAATGACTAGTTTAAATATATGTGGTTTGTGTTAAGGCTTAAGTAATCAAATAGTAGAATTGTTTTTAATAAAGTTATTTATGATAAAGCCTTTTATAATGAGATTTTAAAGTAGATATATATGTTATTTATATGAAATGTGAACAAGGGTTTTCGATTATAGCTCATTATTATGTGTTTTATATATTTTTGTCTGTTTTTATATGTGTATTTTTAAACACTTAAATATTAATGAGCTTCCTGTTTTTATTTATATGTGTAATTTCATTGGCTCAACAGGTTTTGAACCATTATTTAAGAAGTTTGCTACTTTGTGTTGTTGAAAGTCGGATGAAGCATCTTTGGTGACGTGAAAGTGCTTCGATAGTTGTGGTGTGCCTTTTTTTGTTCTTTTACTCATTATTTAGAAGAAAACTCAGTCATGGCAATCAAACAAAAGGGTAACAAAATAAAGTCATACTGAAGAACTATAAAAACTGGAAGAATTTAAGTATAGCATGGGCAGACTACAAAAAAAACATTTGACAGTATCCCACATTCATAGATAAAAGAGTGTTTAAAAATGTATAACATATACCCTACATTGATTGATTACATTACAGTGAACTTGAAACCATTTTGCAGTTAAGCCATGATAAAAGGACCAATTATTATTCCAGGGATAACATTTTGAAGGGACATATTCCAGGGTGACTCTTTGTCACCCTTGCTCTTTTGTATTACCCTTAACCCATTAAGCTGTCTACTTAACAGATTAGATCATGGCTACAATTTGGCTCCCAGAAAACAACAAAGTGTAAAGACTTCTCATTTTCTTTTTGTGGATGATTTAAAACTGCATAGCTCATCAGATGACTGAAAGCACAACTGCAAGCGGTCAAAACTTTTTCAGATCATATAAGAATGTCATTTGGTCCTGATAAATGCGCAAAAGCAACCTTTAAAGCAGGAAAGCTACAGCACCAAGAAAACATTAGCCTGGGACAGGAATGTGATATAAAAGATCTTGAGCAAGAAATAGTCTATGAATATTTGGGAATTGAAGAAGGATCCACAATAAAACATGAACAAATGCAAGTAAAACCTAGTAAGGAATATTAATATTGAAAACAGCACTGAAATCTAGGAACAAAGCCCAAGCTATAAACGAGTTTGCTCTTCCTGTCTTAACTTACTGTTTTGGAGTGATTGACTAGCCCCAAAAGGTGTTGGGTTGGTTGGACAGGAAAACAAGAAGGATGCTTCATTCTTTTTAAATGATTTATAAAAATCAGTGTATACCTAGATTAGATATTCCCCATTCTGAAGTAGGTATGGGCCTCTTTGAAACTGATTACATGTATAGATCTTTAGTCATTGGACTGCATACATATCTGCTGACCTCAGAAGACCCAAATGTAGTGACAATTTTAAAACTTGAGGAGAATAAGTCTAAGATGACTTTCTTGCTTAGTTTAGCAGAAGCATATCAGTGTCAAATGGGAATGGAGATCAGACCAGAAGTAGATAAAAATCAGACAGCAACTGAATGTGCCAAAAGCAAAAGAAAGACTGTAAGGTGAAAGATCAGATGAGAAGACAAGAAATGTGGAAAATGCATAAATATATTTGCAAGTATAGAAAACTCTTGCAACAACCTCATGTTGATCAGGATCAAATGCAGGAATGGTTAAGGAGAGGTGAATTTAAATCAAAAGATGAAAGGTTAATATTGCAGGTGCAAGATAGTGGACTATGTACACATTAGTTTACAAAGTCCATTAATATGTGGGAGGAACAGGCAAATGTAGGTTTTGTAAAACAGAATTGGAAACAGTTGCACATCTTGTTGCTGGTTGTGATATACTAATGGCAGAAGGACTGTACTGAAAGGCATAATAATGTGACAAGACTATTGCACTGGGGATTGTGCAAACATTATAATATTGAAGTAGCTGAAAAAAACATTGGAAATATAACCCAAAAAGCATTCAAGAAAATGGTGGTTTATATCACATGGGATCACCCATTACCAACAGTTCAAAAAATAGATGCGAGGAAAACCAGATATAGTAGTTCATGAAAAGAAGACAAAAGTAGCATTAATCATTGAAATTGCTACATCCAGTGATTACAGTGTCTTAAGTATGGAGACACAAAGTCATAAAATACCAGAATTTGCGGACAGAAATAAGAGCAAGGTGGAAGAAGGACAACCAGACAGTTCCAATAATAGTAGGAGCAACAGGTTTTGTAAAAAAGAGAATAATACTTAGATATGTAACACAGGAGTCAATACTGGGCACATTGTGTGTGCTGCAAAGAGGACTTTGGCTAACATCAACCACTGAAACAATACTAATTTCATGAACTTTAATCCTACTTTGACTTAGGAATGGGGTCCATTCCAGTCATGGTATTAGAAGCCCAAAAGACTTGGAGAAATGAAAATGGGAAAAAATCAATAGCCTAGTAAGTACATAAGAACCTATTAACCTGTAAGGGGGATGAGAGGAATGAGTGGCCTAGTAGACACAAAGACTTCTATAGCATTAACAATCATTGCTATGGAGACCTTTCACCTTCCAGCTGTGGACATGCTATAAATTCTGCAGGTATCAGCCTCACAAATTCCGTAACAGTACCTAGAGCAATACATGTGGAGAAGCAAATTTAGTCTCACATGCAACAAAACACTAAGTCACCATTTTGTGGGCTTTCTAAGACATAGCCCATTTCCCCTGAGGTCTGTTGGTTAATAATTGCACCACATTACCATCAAGACTTTACTTGGCTGACATTATATCTGATATATAAACTAAAAACATTACCTTTCGATAAACAGCTAAGTGGTGTGCAATTCACAAGGTATTACATACAATGTATCTCTGCACATACCCACAATTCCAGTGTTTCCCACATTAGACACATGTGCAACTTATGCCAGTATTTCATGCAGGGAGACTTTCCATAGGATCATACAGATTTTAAGAGCAAACATTACCAACCCCAAGACCCATGCTAGGCCAATGACATGGCAATACCTAAAACCACTCATAACTGTGTTAGCTGTTAAGTGCTACAGGTGATGCTGCATATGCCGTGGACCCATGGCTGATAAACCCAACCACAGTCGCCAGGCAGTCACAGAGAGAACAAACACAGAACAAAACTGAGGCATGCATTTACCCAAACAGACTATGCAGTACAGTACAAGGACTGGCCACAGTATGCCTCAGACATTATTTAACCCAAATCAGTCAGGGGGTGGGCAGACTATAATCACTGTGATTTGCTGCAGTGGGGGAGGTACAGTCATATGGGGTAAAATGATCATGTAGGTGGAAAGGTCATGCATGGTGCCTGCACTTAGCTATGGCTAGGAATTTGTAGGGTATCAGGGATCATGTCTTCAAGTTATGATGTGAAGCTTCCCAGAGTGGAGTGCTAACTAATTAAACCAATCATTGCTGCAGATTCAGGTATGGAGGCTTGTGCATCATGGGAGTCCATACTGTGCATGGGCTCCTTATGTGGGACTGTGGCCATTTTTTCTGCTCTATTGTAATAGTAGGTGGCTGGCTGCCAACATGACCTGTTTGGCCAGATGTATGTGTCATGGGGGGCATCTATAAGGGATAGGGCTACTATGGAACTCTGGATCCCTGATACTGATGTGTGGGGTGAGGTCCAGTTGAGCTGGACAAATGTGCATGTCCATGGGCCTTCCATAGCCATGGATGGAGGTGACACTGGAACCAGAAGAGTGTCTTTCAAGTCCATGTGAGCAACCACAAATAGGAGCAGAGGAAATATTGGAGCCAGAAGAGTGTCATCAGTGTTCTTGTGAGCAACCATGGATAAGGGGAAGCTGACAATGGAGGCATCTACATGAGAAAAGCTGCAATCCCTTAAGTTGACTAAGCCTACCATGTGTAAGCAGCAACAGGGACCCAATAATTTCCTGCCATTTCCTGCAATAGTTGGAAGCAGTCATGGAGGGCATGGACATCTTCATGTAGGTCATGTACCATACTGAGCACCTTCAACATGGTCTGATTAGCATCTATCTGTGCCCTGATCATAGCCCTGCATTTTCATTGGTAGATTCCTCACAGTAACATCATTATCGTGTAATTCTCATGCCTCAAGATTGTGACAGTCACCCATGTTCTTCTCTCCAATGCCATGTGTGAAGGCTGCCAACATAGCCGGATAGAATTTTGTAAATAATTCTATGTCCTTGTAAATATTAATATGATCCACAGGCTTTATTCAACAAATGTAAGGAAACTGTGTTATGTTCTGAGCTTCATAAATGTATGGTGCAGTGCACCCTGCTGCAAGAAAGCTGATAAGTAAAGGATTTTATGACTGTATGTGATCTCAAGCTAGGAGACAGGATGTCTGCAGCTAGAAATTCTTCCTAGTGTCCTAAGACAGAGATGATTACTATGTTTCACATGTAAACTGTCTTTTATTGCTGTGGCTTCCTGGCAGGTGCAGATTACAAAGAAATGTTAAAATTTAAGTTCTGTGAGCCTGGTAAACTTAAGCAGAAGTGCCAAGAATTATGTAACCTGAAATGACTCAGTAGTAATGTGTATTGTCAATTTAAGGGCTATCTCAGAAAGTAAGAATAGCATTTTGTATTTTGTTCTGCAACTGACAACTCACCAGCACTTGCTTTGCTCTGTAAGTAGGATCCTGGATCTTAGTATTTCTCTTAGAAGATAGATAGGACTATAGCCAGATTAGTCTAGCTGTTTTCTGTATTTATGTCAGACTGTCCTACAATGTTGTTTTAAAGTATTTCCTGTGATTTCTGAACTCTCTAATGTCATTGTGTTGAATTAATGAGCATTGCCTTGTGTTTCTATTATTTATTATTACATATAGCTAAATCTTTTAATTGTGGCTGTTTTGTGTAGAGATAATTTAAGCTCTGAGAGTGCTTGCATGTATTTGGTGATACTGTATAAGCCACTCCTAAATAGCCTTTAAGACTCAGTCATACTTACCAATCGGATAATAGTAATATTGCACAGTAGAATTGGACGCCCTTTGGTAAGGGCCTTTATAGTAGCTGATAGTAGTGGTTGGTGGTAGTTGGTACTACAGTATAGTCTGGGCAGAAGGGGGAATAGCTGGAGAACCTCTGCCAGCCTTCTCCAGGAATGTCTGTGTGTTTGTATATAACTCATATCTCAAAGTGTGTGTGTGTGTCAGCTACTTGGGCAGGAACACGAAGCACTGGTTGGACAGAGAGGGTGCTGGAGATTTTGGCTTGACCACTCAGCTGAGATATGAACCCCATAGCAGTGCCAGTGGGGAGTCTTATTGGGGATCTGGAGAGAAAGGGAGAAACCAGCCCCAGACAGACTGATCTATGTGTGCTCTTAAGGCAAATTGTCCTTTACTGTGTGTATGCTTGTTATCCTACCAATGTGGATGCCCCACACTGGTACTAGTGGTAAGGGTTGAGGATCCTTGATTAATGGGCCAGTGCATGAGCATCACACCATGTTTATGCAGTTCAAAGGGATTGAGTCACACAAATGCTGGCTGTGTTTTGCTGCCTGTGTGTTATGTATTTGAGGACCATGTACTAGGTGTCCGTATGTAATTAATAGTGATGCAGCTAAGCCATCCTGGGCATCTGCAGTCCAGTGAGATTTGGGGAGGGGAAAATTCCCTCCATTACTAGTGTTGTCGACAGTGACGCTGCATCCTCAGATGGATCCATATGTGCAATGGCATCATTGACAGCATCTGAAAGCATGCTGACCTCAGGCATTTGCAGACCTAAACTTGTGGATCCTCACACACTGGAAACTCAATGTATACAGATAATGTAACCCTGTGTAAGATGGTACATATGTGTTCCCCACCACCAACCATGTATCAGAGATAGTTGCATACCAGGAATATACCTAGGATATAAGTACATTCTTACCTGTTGGTTTGGAATGCATCTTTTGTTGTCCTGAAATCTATGACATGTCCAGCAATACTTTGTGCAGAGGTGCTTGTCAGTATTGACCTACAATGGCATGCCTCAAAACTCACCTAGTACATCCATTTGGACCACACTAAAAGTGTTAAGCTGTGCTGCAGGTATTAACAGTTTAATCCCTCCCTGATGCTTCTGGTTGATAGTAAAGCACATGCTGAAGTCTACATACATGAGGTGGGTGAGCTACCAATGTATGACTAGCTTTTGCCACTAGTCACTTAGATCATCCCAGAAGACACTCGGGCATTCCTGCCCAGTCATGTACCTCTCATCCTGGATGTCCCAGAATAACTGTCCTGTCTATGTCACTTATGGATGTTTTTAAGACATGCCCTGTCCCTGTAAGCTAATGCTGTGTTCTGAGAGCAACTCCAGTGGCAGACCTAGGAGAAGCTTGACTTGTGCCCTGTTTCTTGCATGCAAGATCATGTTGGCCACCCTGCAGTTCACCTGGAGCACTACGTGGTTAAATCCAAAATAATGTTTATCTGCTGCACCATTTTACGCCACACCTGGTTCCTAATGGCCTTCCTTACTTTGTCTATTTCTAGGATACCTCTGCCATGTGTCCCTAGGGCACCAACAGAATATGTCTCTCTTAAACATTATATTTCTTAGTGCACTGTCATTCTTTGGGGCCATGACTGTCTATGTTGGACAACACTTACTTTCCCACTGCCTCACACTCCTGTGATAGGCATTATATTATGTAAACCAATGAAATAGTTACTGCAGCACTGTGATAGACTGTGTTATGTGTGAGCATGTGATCCTCATATACTTCTCCTAGCTGAAGCCTCTTCAGGACAGTCTTTGCCTGCAGAAATGCAGACCCAACACCCACTGCAATATGGATATGTATCATAACCTCCCTGTACTCAAGATGGATCTCCAGCTGACAAAATATATGTAATTTGCAATGCTTCTTTCCCCTGGTGTCAGTGTTGCCCAAAGGACTACCAACTGTTGTGCTTGGACAGTCACTCATGTATGTCTATTCTCCCCATTAGGGAGCAGTAATCATTCCAACTGCCCCCATGTCCTTAATGTTTGGATGCATCCCCCATCCTCCCCTTCAAGTTTGCAATAGAGCCTGTCTGTTCCCTGAACCATGTATCTGCCATCCCCACCCCAGCACTGTCTGACATATCCCTGCTAGAGTCATTGCAATGGCAGTACGCATCAATCAGCATGGTGTAGCATCTGTGTGTGGCAGCCATACATCTTGCAATGTGATGTGCATTACCATTACTCCTTTGTATAATGAAAAAAATCTAAACTGTAAGAGTAGTGAAGCTAAAGTGTCATCAGACATTTCAAAAAAGTGATAAAACCCCATTTTGAAACTCAGTATAGACAGTCAGTTAGCTCTTTCAGAAATAAAACAGTGGATACTATGTTTCCAATTTTGAATTTTTACTGAAAGCACATAATAACCTTTCTCACCAGATGACTGTGTTTTGGGGAATCTGAAGACAACATAGTTTTAAGTTTCTTTAGAGACATATGTGTTAGATTATGAAAGTCTTTCATTCTATTTTATTTAATCAAGAAACATCTGTACTTACTATTTTATTCTTTGTCTTCAGAGTCAAGAGGGTTCAAAAATGTGCAGTACACATCATGGGATTTTTAGGTAAAGGCATTTAATACCAGTTGTTGTTTGTGGAATTTAAGTTTTAAGCACATGAATGAGCCTTTTTGGGAAAGTAATGTGGGCTCATCAAATGGGTAAATGGCACTTGGAAAGCAACAAGAGTACTGTCATGCACTATTGCTCAGAGTGCTAATATCAAACTAACCACTGTTTGAATATGTTATAATCATTAGCATGCTTTATGACTACAATAATCTGTACAACTTTGTAACTGGAGATACAAAATATTGAGCTACTTTTGTAGCTATATTTAATGTACTTTTCCTATTTTTCTACAGTTTCAGACAGAAAACTGATCAGATTATGTATTTTATTTTTTATTTAACTTTTGTTGACCAGGTTAGTCCAACTATGCTAGAAGCTTCTTTTAAGAGGAGTCACAGGGCAGTATTTATACTATTAGCAGAAATATGTCTATGGCATTAGAAAACTTTCCCTATTCTTTCTTGGTTCGAGCCAGTAGGTGGCACCAATGTGCTGCTTCTGGGCTCAGGCTCTTCCAAAATGGAGGAGGATAGCAGCCAAAGAGATGATGGCGCTGCAGGGCCTGTGGAGCATGATACAGAGATGGCAGAGGCAGTTGTGGCCCATTTTGATGGCAAAGGACTTGAAACATCAGTCTTAATTGATTTAATCCAGGATGAAGACCTGAAAGATGGAGAGCAGGGTATTTGGAATACAAGGATAGAACAAATACTACTGGAACAAGAAATTTCTGAAAATGCTAGAAAAAAAAAGATAAGAGATAAGGAAACAAACATATAGATTGATGGTATAAATCTGAGTGCATGTCAACTGGTAGAGAAATACGTTTTAAGGACATACGTCCACAATAGGGTGAAGTGAGAAGAATTCATACAAATGATGAAAGGAGAACTACAAATACATGCTGAAATTGTAAGTGAGACAGGCAGAAGAAGAATCATAGAAGAAGATGGAAGCAGAGGAGTGCAAAGGAACACTGGTGGACTGAATGTAGAGAGAAAACAACTGATGGTAAGAAGAAAACATCAAGCGATTAATAGGCATGACATTATGGATAATATTATTTTCTACCAGGGTTTGATTTAAAAGACATAAGAGCATTAATTCAGTTAAGTAAATTAAGTAATGAGTAATTTTGTGAAGTGACGTTTGAAAAGTAAATGTTAACAGACCACTTTATGAATGAAAAAAGTCACATTGTCAGTGGAAAGACTTTTGGTTACATAATTTAAACATGCAGTTAAAAAGAAAGGTAAATGTACAGTTCAGAACATTGAATGAAAATAAATACAAACTAAGGAATTTATTTTATATCTGTCATGAAAGTACTTGATGTTAAGAAAGTGTATGCTAAAAAAAAAAAAAAACATTTAGACATGAGGGTGGGAAGTGCGGGTAACAATGAATGTAAATGAAGGAAAAATATAGCAAACACCAAACATAATTTTACACTTTTATTTGTGGAGAAGCAACAAATTTGATGCAGGACTGTAGAAAAAGAAGAAGTGAGCAATGTGGGCACACTACCAGGAATTGCAAACCAGCATGTAAAAAGTGTAACAAGTAGATATTTCCTGTTTGATTGCTGTTTGTTAGAACAAGAAAAGGAAAATGAAGAAGAAAACAGTTGAGCTCAGGGACAATAAGTTAAAATGTTACTGAAGGTATTTTACAAAGCCATACGGGGGAATAGAACACAAAGCCATACGGGGGAATAGAACACAAAGCCATACGGGGGAATAGAACACAAAGCCATATGGGGGAATAGAACACAAAGCCATATGGGGGAATAGAACACAAAGCCATACGGGGGAATAGAACACAAAGCCATATGGGGGAATAGAACACAAAGCCATACGAGGGAATAGAACACAAAGCCATATGGGGGAATAGAACACAAAGCCATACGGGGGAATAGAACACAAAGCCATATGGGGGAATAGAACACAAAGCCATATGGGGGAATAGAACACAAAGCCATACAGCGGAATAAGTGAAGAAAAGAATGTGGAGAGCATCAGAAATTATGGAGTAAATGAACAGGGGATGTTGGCAGACAGAAGGGTCTCTGATACAAGTTAAAATAAGTATGCAGTTTTAGAAAGTAATGAAGGAGAGGTGTAAAAGTTGGAGACAGGGGGAGAACAAGAAAAATTCAAGAAAAAAACAGATTGGGGAGGGTTAGGAGAAGAAAGAGAAAAATAAACTCTGAAAGTCAGAAGCACATGACGGGTGGCTCAGTGGTACAGAGGTTAGCATTGCCACCTCACAGCAAGAGGTTCTCAGGTTTGAGTCTCAGCTGGATTGCCTTCCATATGAAGTCTGCATGTCCTCATGCATTCATGGGGGTTTCCTCTGGTTGTTCTGGTTTCCTCGCACATTCCAAAGACATGGGTCAGGAGCATTTATCCTGCTCCTCCACTGCATATGGGCTCTGTCCCAGTTAAGAATATTGGCATCAAATGTTAATAGTCTATAAAATGATAGGAGGAGTTTGTTACTGGTTGAATGATGTAAGAAATGAAGAATGGATGTGATATGTTTGGTGGACACAAGATAGTAAACAAGGAAAAGAAAAGTTGTGGCAGTATGGGGAAGGATGATTATATGATCAGTACGAAAGGAGATATATTCAGGAATAGGGATTCTGCAAACAAGTGAGGAAATAAAAATATCACATATGACAGTAGTAGTACATGGGAGAGTGGTAATATATGATATGAGAAGAAGGGAAAGATGTGTCAGAATTAATATTGAGATAAGCATGCACAAATGTGTCTGAAAGGAAATCTATGTTTGAAGAAATAAGCATGACTATAGACTTTAGTTGTAAGTTAAAGAAGAATAGAGGAAAATAACACCAGATATTAAAGTGTAAAAACTAATAAATTGGTGAAAATTGAAATAGGGAACTATAGAGCTACAACATGCAGAAGAGGAATTTCTAAACTGAAATAGAGTCAGTGATGTATTCAAAAGATACAAAGGGGTGAGGATGGCTGACCTTGCAGATCACAGAACAGAATGGGCTAGAATAGGGGATAGCAGACAGCATGGGCTAGAATTGGGGATAATAGACAGCATGGGCTAGAATTAGGGATAACAGAGAGATAATCAAGAAAGGGAAATTAATAAAAAGCTTAACTGGTAAAGTTAGTAAAAGGGTGAAATGAAGGAAGAGCACAGGAGATTATGGAAAGAACATATGACAGCGACAGTGTACAATAAAAATTGAACATATTGGTGGGGGGCATAAGGAAAAGTTTTTCTTTAAAGTTGAGAACAGAATGAAGGTTTACTATTATAATGTCGAGTGTGTTTTGTTTGTAGATAATATGTGTGAAAGTAATGATACTGAATAAAAAGTATATTTGTATTAGAAAAATCAAAATGATATAGTATGAATGGAAAGATGCATTCACCTTTAAGAACTTGGTGATATAAATGAGATAATGTCACCAGTTCGCAAATGTATGTGCGCAGTTCCGTGGTCTGCCTATGGAGCAAATATTAAGCTATACTCAGCCAAAACTTTCCTGTGGATGGTATTTATCAACATTATAAGCAAATAACTATATCTGCAGTAAATAGACAGTGTTTTATGTTCTTGTGAATTTTTTCTGGAGTATACAATAGAGTGACATTCAACGTATATCATTTGTAAGTGTTGCTGTCTAAGATGAGTTGTACAGACTCTAGTGAGAGTTTGCCTGGTACTCTTGGTAATTGCTATGAAACAATATTAATGCAGAAAGGCAAGCAGATGCTGTGTGTTGATAGATATCAATACTACCTTGAGAAAAGTAGTGAGATACGTAATTACTGGTGCTGTATCAGAATGATGAGAGATAAATGTAAAGGCCGGTGCATAATTGAATCAGTAATAAATGGTGAGAAGTTGATAAAAAGTGGTGAGCATTTTTATGGTCCTAATGGTTTACAATGTGAAGGGTGTAAGGTCAGTGCATCAATTAAGAGGAGGGCTGAAAGCACTTTGGAGGATCCATGGAAAATTGTATCCGAAGTATTTATTGGGTACATCAACAGAAGTAGTGAACAGCTTGCCCAACACAGATGCAGTAAAACAGTTTGCAGGATAAGAAGTAAAGGTAGAAATGCACTTGTGAGAGACTTATATAATTTAAATGACATACATCCAGAAATGTTATCTATAAAAGCCAGTACTTTCATTAAACATCATAGCAGCACTGGCACAGGTTCTCCACATGCTGTTATATTGACCATCCAATCCAATCTGCAAGTAATGTGTGCATCTGAGTTTATACTTACTGACAGGACATTTCCGATAAGTACCAGTGAATGTAAACAGGTTTATATGGTGCATTATAGTTTATTAGGTAGTACACAGGATAAATCATACCTGTAGTGTATGGTATTTTGAATTCAAAAACTGAGTGTAATTACCACTCTTTTTTCACCTCTGTCATACATCTATGTACCCCAATTTTCTTTCACATTGCAACCTAAAATGGTGTTATGTGACTTTGAAAAGGGTGCCATTATATTATTAATAGACATTTTCCTATGTGCAAGGTGAAGGGATGTTGGTTTCACCTATGCCAAATAATTTGGCGGCAAATACAGAAATTACATCTTGCCAGAATTTTTGGTACTGACCTTCATTTTGCTATGCTATGTAACAAATTGCAGCACTAGCATTTTTATATCCTAAAGTTTACAAAGACAGGCGAATGGAGCAGTACTCCCTGGGCCTCCATTGACAATTGGCTTGTTCCAAGTCAGACTTTCCCAGTAAACAAAAGTTAAATAAAATAAAAAATAAATAAATAACAAATAATGATGTTCTGTCTACCTTCTTGCAAATCGAAGAAGACATGACAGACGTAGGGAAACCACTGTGTGATTTTTTTAAGCATAATTATCTGACAGGTAAACCTCAGCATTACGGCATTCATAATGCCATGTCTGAAAATAATCCTCCTTTGTCTGAACTGACTTTCTGGAACCAGTACAAAATTTGTATTTTGGGATACCCTAGAAGTCAAAACAGTATGGAGGGCTGGTACAGAAGTCTGCGAAGTCTGCTTGGAAAAAAATGTTTGTATCTCACAGACATTTTGCAACCAATACACCTTGAACAAAATCACATTGAAGATTTAAGAAGCAGAGCAGTTAGCTGCTTGCCTGCATCTCCAAAATGGCAATGGTTGTTAGACAGGGAGGCTATATTTTTATGTTTGTTGTCCAAAAGGGATCAGTTCACAGCAAGAGGATTTGTCCAACTTGGGCACAACACTGCTCATTTTGAGCCTACCTACAGTTAATGACTACATGTATTACTGCTTAATAGTGATGAATGTTACCTGGACTGCAAACCAATGCATACTTATGCCATTTCTTAGCTGCATCAGTATATTACGTTAACATCATTACTTTCATGGATTTTTTGTTTGTGGAATGCACAATGGGACCTTGGATATTTGTTTAACCGGTTTATGTATATTAGCTGGTGTTTGCTACACAAATAAATGAAAACATAAAAAAAAGATGACTGCACATCTGATGCAGGCACTGTGGGAGTTCTCTGCTATGTCTGCTATTTTTTTAACATTTACATCGAAAGTGAGCTGTCGAGGACATGATTCAAAGTTCAGCACACAATTTATTTCAAATGTCGATTATTATATTTGGGTTTATAACCAGAAATTCAGATGTTTTTCGACATGTTGATAGTAAACTGAAGTGGTAAAATGGAATATGAAAAAAACTATCAGGAAAAAAAAAAAAAAAATATATATATATATATATATATATATATATATATATATATATATATATATATGGGTCTACTTCAAAACATTGTAATCTCATAGGGTCTACCTCAAAACATTGAAACCTCATAACATTGAAACTCAAAACACTGAGACCGTAACATCGAAAACCCAAAAGAATGAAAACTCAGAAAACTGAAAGTTTGCATCATAAGATTGGAAACTACAATGCACATGTAAATAACATCTCCTCTACCTATAACACCACCAAACTAACAAACAGACTTTTTACTACATTTCTGCAGGGGGGCAAGCCCCCTGCACCCACCTCACCCCCAGTAAATTAAATATACCAACTCCAAGATCACACTACAGTGGAAAAAAGTTACTTTCATAACCTCACTGTATCACGATCACCATAGAGAATGTAAACATAATGTCTAAATCACTTACCTATATGGCCTAAAAACATGTACAGATTGGCAAAATAAACACTTTTTCCCCGACTGAATTTTCCCAGCACTTCTCAGAACACTAACTTAACTTCCATGAAAGCAACACCTCCATATTTTATATTCTGTATGGGGATCATGTTACAGTGGGGTTAGGAAATTAACTTATTTCCACTGTAGTGCAATCCGGGAGTTAGTATATTTAAATGGTGAGGGGGTGCAGGGAGGCTTTTTCCCCTGGAGAAACATGGTAAAAAGTGTGTTTCTTACTTTGGTGTGGTTATAGGTGGAGGGGATGTTATTTACATATGCACTGTAGTTTTCTATGTTATGATGCACACTTTCAGTGTTCTGAGTGTTCATTGTTTTGGGTTTTCAGTCTTTTGGGGTTTTAATGTTATGGCCTCAGTGCTTTGAATTTCAATGTTATGAAATTTCAATGTTTTGAAGTAGACCTAGTTATATATATATATATATATATATATATATATATATATATATATATATATATATTTATATATATACATACATACATAAAGAGATATAACAAGGTAGTGACAGAATAAGAGAAACAGAAAAATAATTCAATGGAAAAATAGAGAGAAAGTAAAGATGATGCATAAACAAAATATTTTAAAAAAGAAAAAAGGGAAGTTTCATCTTTTTTTGGAAATAAGTTAAAACAAGAAATGGGGAGACAGATGCAATAGTATATGGAGAAGATAATATAAACTATTTAGAATAAATTATGGAAGTGGTTGAAAAATGTATAAGTAGAATTTATGAAACTGAAGCAGAAGATAAAGAAAATGAAAGCTGAAAAGGATATCTGGAAACATTACAAAACATTTAAAACAGAAAATTAAAATGGAAGACTTGGAAGAAGGGGGATCTGCACAAGGACTGTGTGAACTAAGTTACTGATATTATAAAGGAACACATGAACGTAGAAAAACAGTGCTCAAATATTGAATGAATACTTGGAGAAAGGTATAAAAGTAGAAAAAAATATATGGTGGGGTGACCAAATTTATTTAGAAAAAGATGAAAACAAACATATAAAAATGGAAGACAATAACAATAAAAAATATAGAGTATATCTTTTTTATAAAAATAATGCATCAAAGGGTGCATTAAGTATTGAATAATGCTATAAGGGATGGGGGTTTCATTGTTAAAGAAACAGAGGTGAAACAAAGGTTAATAATGGTTAAGTAAGTGGAATCCCTAAATTCCATTCCCTTGAAAAAATGCCCCAAAAAACACATTTAAGTGTTTTTTTGTTTTGTTTTGTAGGGGGGTACTCATCTATATACTTGATCTTATACATACCAACTCCATGATTGCACAAACACAAAGAATGGAGAAATTACCCCTGAAAGGACTGTCACTACTGGTATAACTTATCAACAGTGACTTTCTATGGAGAATCTGCAATGATCTGCATCTGAAACCTTAGACAAATAACACATAAATTCATCTTCATTCACCAGTAGGTTAATAAAATAATATTTAGTGTATCGAGGGAAATAATTAAAGGAAGAGGTAAATTATATGGTAAGATTAAAAGAAAAGGGTTTGCTATGTCTTATGAGACAGGAAAATTTTCTGTTTAGAGTTTTGTAGGATAAGTTATCAGTAAAAGGTAATACAAAACAAAGTAATAAAGGAAAAAAATGTAATAAATGAAGCTGGAAAGAAAAAATAAAACATAATTTTTGGAATTGAAAAGGAATTAAATATTTTAGAGAAAGTTTAAAAATTAATTTAAATAGGAAGGATTCAGAAATATAACTATATCGCTGTGATGTTGCATTGAAAGTATGAGAAAGCAAGGAAATGTGAAATGAATGAATAGGATAAAATATTGTTTATAGCAATCAGGATATTCTCGAAAAGATGTGATGGATTATCGTTTGACAAAATAGAGAAGCTGAAGATGCATTAGCTGAAATAAAAAGATGGTTATGGTATAAAAATGGGGGGCAGAGGGAAGGCTAAAAAGGTAAAATAAATAATAAAGGAATATTATCAATTTGAAGGCAATGTGATTCTGACAATGTGAAAACTGTAAATATTATTAATGTGAAACTGAAAGAGTAAATATTGTGAATATAAAAGCATAAATAATGTAAAAATGTGTATTGTATTAAGATGTATAAATAAATCAGCACTTACTATTTTAGTTAAGTGCTGTTTGACCTTTTACATTCAGCTGTTACCACTACATTAAGTATGACACCTCAGTTTATTGTCCCAGCCAAAGGATGCTTGCTGTGTGGCTTACAGGATACCACTGAAAAGGGACTGCATGTCAAGTTGACCTAATTGGTTAACAAATGGGTATTATGACACACTCAGGAGTATAATAATCCCTTCTGCTGTACTGCAGTGTAAGCAGTTTGAAAATTAATCCAGTCACCTAGAGTCTGGATAGATCCCACAATCTTTTGTTGTTGCAGTAATAAAGAAGAGTGTTCTACCTGCTGAGCCACTGACATTGACTATTTAGTGAATCAGCACTAGGAATGATGAAGTGTGACATTCTACTATGCTAAAGTATGAAAAAGTGGTCACAGTTCACAGCCATTGGTGCATAATTGAGCAAAGCTGGCATGCAGTATATCTGCAGCCAAAGCTATAAACAGATCATAGAGATCTGTACATGAATGAGCACCTCATTGCATAAATGGCGTATTCAGTCCACTGAGTATATACCAAGTATCTCCCTCCCAACTATATGACACTCAACAAATGACCAATATTGGAGTACCAGTTGATTCAGACAGGGTAACCTATCGGACAGCAGCAGAGCACTATACAATGGTGATGAGCTTGTCAGTGCCATGGTCCCTGTTCCCTGCTATTATGCTGCTCACCACACATAATGCTACCTATAATGCAGGCATACTTGCTACAACATACACAAACTTGCCTTGATTCCACACAGTGATGCTGGTGGGGTTTTATGACTGGGAACTCACACTGCACAAGATCCCCTTATCATTGTATTATAACAATGACCTTCAGACCATTGTCATGCTGACAGAGTGAAACATTTTTATGAGCCATTCCTAACATGATATTGGACCGCAATGCAGTAGTGACAGGCAGCTTAGTAAAATGTAACAAACATTACTGACTAGACATTTAGAATACCTTATAGAGCTGCTACCGAATGTTCCACTTTGTATTGCTGTCACCCTACAGAGTGCTTGCCTGTATCTGAAGAACAGAAGTGCCTTGAACACAGTTGTGGACTAGGCAGACCTAGGCGCAACTCAGTAAAATGTGATATATGCTTTATTACCCTGTGGTCAATAACAGTTCATGTCAATGAATCAGTGGTTGATGGTAGTGTACTTTATATAGTACACATGATGCTCACCTGCATCAATGCGCCATGTCTATGAAACCCAAATGTGGACAAATAATGAGTTACTGCCATGCATTTCCTTCTTTATATTAGGAATTGAGTATATGGAGTTCTCTATGGTGCAAACAAATTTACCACACATTAGCTTTTCCTACCCCACAGATTAATGCTATTGATCTCTTGTCAATGGAGGGTCACACAACACCAGATACCTTTATTGCTATATTATTGTAATTCCTCAATTTGATGTCATGTTTACACAGTGTTCATTTTTATGAATCATTCCTAAGAATGTTGGAAGACCACAGCACATCATTGTCAGGCAGCTTATTAATGTATCCTAAAACTTTAATAAGCAGTTCATGCAGATATAGTAAGATTTAATATAGCTAACTGAGGTATTCAGATGGGTTACATTGTGCATCACTGCTGTGCTACACAGGCCTTCCCTTATTCTTAAGCACAAGAGTAGTAGATTAGGTGGTCCAGTGTCCCATTCAAGAAAATAAGATATGTATTATAAGCCCTCATATTCATTTACAATTCATATTTATAAATCACTGCAGTCCACAGCAGTGTACTAGACAAAGTGTACATGATGCTTTCCCACATCTGTCTATAAATCTTCAGTACAGATGTTGTATTTAGTAACTATCTGTTATGACTTCCATTTTCATACTGGATAGTCTGGAAGCTTATTTCTAAAATCTTTTTTTTTTCCACTTAAAGCATGAAGAGTGATATATTTTTCATAATGGATACATAATGATAATACAAATGGGTTACTGCTGTATGACATAATGTTTTGTGTGTGTTCTTTCAATTCAAAAAGGCCCTACATAGTTTTGTCTTGCATTTAATCTCCTGCTCTGCTATAATCATAAAGGCCCACTCCTGTGCCCTCAGCAGGTCCATTGGTTCCCCTTGGGTAAAATTCTTATACCTCAATCATTCCCCTAGCAGTGAGAGTGAGCACTGAGAGTGGTACTACCATTCATCTGATTAAGGGGCATTTCCTTTTTAAGATGCCAGTGCTCCCTTTGCACATTCCCTGTAGATGCCTAAGTAGAGGTCTTGCAGTGGGCATCTGTGGGTGCTGTCACACACTGTATGAGTGATATAACCCTTAGTGAGCTTTTCCTCCTTGCAACATGTACCTCTATATATTCTGTGGTCTACATGAGAGATCCTGATGTGTGTGCATTATGAGCATACATGCCCAAACTTCTCAACGGGAGTTGAGGAGCCACAGCCTGATCATTTCTCTCTCTCCCACAGTTAGTTTCTGGAATGAATAGACTGCTAATCAAACCCAAGTCCCCAGGGCACAATAAGGGATTTATCCTTCTACACTACACAGCTGGCAGATATGATGAAATCTTGGCACATATGGTAACAAAGTTTCCATGAAAGTAATTATATTAAGACAATATAATACTCTGGACATATTTAATAGATGTACAATGGGCATTCTAGCTATGTTCTTTTTGTCAGTTGTTTATTATTGACTGCCTAGCTTGCTTAAATAATTGATTTAGTAAACCATTTCATCCTTTTTTATCAGTAATCAAGTTCAGGGTCATATTTAAACTAGGGGCAAGCTATTTCATTTGCACAATGACAATACAGTTTCTTTTGCATGTTCCACATTTTGTTGATCAAAAAGTGACTGTGTTCCTTCACTTTAAATAAGAACCTTTAGCAATTCAAATCCATTCAAAAGAAGCCAATTATTCTACTTAAACATTATTTTATTTCTATATATTATACATAACCCTGCTGTAAATGGTATGGCCATTTCAGGCATATGCATACACGTCTTTGAACTTCTTAGAACAGCACCTCTTTACATTTGTTTTTTCACCTGTTTTGTATAAAATGATGTTGCCAAGTGAACTGAATTACTTCCACAGCCTGCATACATCTCTTTTTTACCACTTCATTTTCCAGCCCCCTTTACCTGTTCAAACAAAGGGGCAGATAATCTGCAGAGCCACTTCTTAAAAATGCCCTTATGGGATCATACATACAACTTACTGTTTCTTTCTGTTCTTTTTCATCCATCCCATCCCTATGTCCTTAATTCTGCCATTTTCTCCTACTCTTTCTTAACATTTTATGAACAGCTTAAAAATCAAAAATGGAGGATTCAGTCCGCAGTCTATTTCTTACTTTGTCTCACTTATTTTAGTTCATCCTTATTTATCTCCTTTTTCCTTTCATCATCTGTTGCACTTCTTACTCTTCTCTCCACTAATGGTACAGCTCAGATGTCTCATAGGTTCCTAGGTTCATACTTAAGTACTAGGATAGTTCCCCTTGTGGACCATTTTAAGTCTAGTCAATGTCACATTCAGAGGTGAGAATCAAACCTTGTACCTTATGTCTGTGAACACCTTAGCCATTATACCAACCTCCAACCACAAATTGTAGTTAATAGGCGATAAACAGCCTAACAATACCAGGGTTTTTTTTTTTAAGCATAGCCATGTATCCCAAATGTGAGACTCACCCCAGAATCATTCTGCTGAGATAAATATTGTTCATAGGTTCAGAGGTAAATACTAAGTTAACTGCCCTTGTGGACCATTTCAAGCATAGCCAATTTCTCTCTCAAAGGTGAGAATCAAGCCCTGTACATTATGTCTATAAATTAAACACCTTGACCATTATTCCAACCTGAACCTTCCTTCCCCCATTCACCAATGGTCTTTGTTGTTTCAGGATATCCTCTTTTGTATTCATACTGTCTTCTGGTATACATGATCAAAATGTCACTTTGTCTACTTTTTATTTTTCTTCTTCTTTCGATTTCCACCAAACTTCCATTATTATAGCACTTCTTCCACCAGCATGGATCTTGCCTGCATTAATTACAGATGGCCCTAAACTCCTCTCCCAATATAACTTTCTTTTCTCTATCTTTCATCTTCTTTCAATGACTGACTCCTTCTATGGAGAGACTAACCACACTGTCTCAATCATTTTCCAGCACACTTTTCATCCCTCAGTTAAATATATCAGTCCTATTATTTGACAAAAGCATTCTACCTACCAGTACAGACAGATGGAGGACTTCATCATTTTCTTCATGTTTGACCACAGCTCTGTCATGTAGCTGCAGGCTCTTGCTGATATTCCTGATTAGTGTCAGTAGCACAGCAGCCATATGCAACACATCATGGATACCTTTCCATACCCATATGAGCTCCACTACTGTCCAGACTATGTCCCACAATGTCCAAATTTCTCCAAAAAATCTCAATAGTATAAACTGTGAAGGATAATTTAAGTATGATACTTAAATCACTACCCTCCAGATAAACAAGGTTTGGAAGTTGATAAAAGGCTTGGAAATTGATATAATGTGAGGAGGTAAGTAGTAGCAATTGTAGTTTTAGTTGCATTGGTAGGATAATTTATGGCTCTGTAAATCATTCCAAGATTTGGTGATTTTTTTTTAACTGCAATTTTGTATATGCATGCCAAATTTAAGATTAGCATCCACTATTATTCATAATAATTTGTTATGAGAAGTGATTTCAGGGGGTGTGGCCAGGATAGCTAAGAGACAGCAACAACTGGTGAAAGATCTGTGACAGAAAACATTTCTCTGACAGAAAATCTAATAAAAAAATTAAAATTTGGAGATACTTGTTAGCTAATTTTATTCATTAGTAATCAGAGAAAAGATTTATAACTTCAAGGTCTTCAAAAGCTGTAGTTTTCCTGTGAGAATTTCAGTTGCTTGGTTAAGAGAGAAGAGACTTCAACATAAGCCACTCAAGAAATGGTTGTCAGGATTATTGTATTTAAAAAGACATCCAGTCAAAAATATCTAGTGTGCAGGATGAATTATTTAAAATAGACAAACTGGATACCATTATATAAAGTTTCAAAGAAGAAACCAGGAAGAAGATGGAACATTTAGAAATTCTTATGAAACAACAGAGTGCACAAATGAGCAGTATGGAAAAAAACATTAAATGATCATGAAGAAAGAATAACTGAAGGTGAGTTTCAGACTGAATTTCTTTTAAAACAAAATAACTGGCTCATAGATAAAGTTGATGATTTAGAAAATAGACTGAGATGAAATAACATCAGAATTTATGGTATACCTGAAAAGTATGAGACAATATAATACATTTCTTAACAACCTGGCTACGTAAAACATTAAATCTTCCTGAAACTTTATCTTTTGGAAGTGAAAGGGCACATAGATTCCTGAAAGCATCGTTGAAGAAGGAAAACTCACCACCACATTCATTTATAGTTAAGTTTATCTCTAGCTTAGAAAAAAGATCAAATAATAAAAACAGCATGGTTCAGCCTGTCTATTAAAATAGATGAACATGTAGTCAGATTTGACCATGATTATTCCAGAAAAGTAAAAGAAAATCCTGTTTACCACTGATCAAGGAACTTAACAAGAACTATATTAAAGTCAGTTTGGTGTTTACTGCAAAGATTAAATTATTTCTTTTTGAGGGAACCAAAATATTTGGCATGCTGCAGAAGGCATCCACTTTTGTTAACATTAAACTCCTTAATAATACCAGAGAAAATGAGAGGAACACTATATCCTTCAAGAGAGAGAGTCAGCTGTATTCCTGGAAAACTGTTTCTAAAATTAAAAAGCTTTGAAACAAGTGTTGTTCTGTCATTGTATAACCTTTATTTTCTGAAACAGACTTACACTTTAAGTAAAAGGTTTGGGCTTTAAGCTTCAAAACATATTTTAAGCAAAAACCTTTTTTTATTCAAATATTTTATTGATTTTTTCATAAACAAATCAGCAAATTCACAAGCAAAAACATTTTTCATGGTGAGGAATATAAATGATTAGTTTTACTGTTTTACTATATTTACAGTGAAAAACTTAATATATTTCATTTAACTAAACTTATAAGTATATTTCTAAATGTTAAACAAATACATGCTATAAGAGAATGTTATTAAATTACAAGTAATACAAGTGTTAATTTTAAGACTATATAAATTAATAATTGTATTTTATTTGTTTAACTTTGCTTAGTATGCACAATGCTGGGATAACTGAATGTCATATCGAAGTAATATGCTAATTAGAAATGTTAAAGTACTGGTGATTTTTGTTTTCTTTGTTTCTGTGTAACAAATTCCTTTCATGGGTCACTTATGAATCAAGTAATACTTAAAAGAAAGGTTGAGAGCAAAATAACCTTTCAGTTGTGTCAGAATGCTGGAATCTAGCCTTAAAATGCTCTGAAGAAAATCTGAGTTTATCACTGATGTCTGTGAAAATGGAAAGGAACTTTTTTCTTTCTTTATTTCCTTTTTTTCAATTATACATGTGACAAATATACTGAAAATAACATCTTTTTTCTTTTCTTAGAAGTGAAGAGCTGGTAAAAAGCTATAGTAGTATTTTATATTGGGGTGTTGCTGACATAATTTGCTTACATTTTGCAGAATGTTAGCTTATGTTTTAGAATTCTAACTCTATATATTAATAGAAAGAAGTAAAGATAGAAGTATCTTACTGATTAGAAGAGTTTCAGAGAGAAACTTACATAGGAAATAGCAGCTGCTGTGTGCTGTGAATTGTCATTTTCACTTGCTGTAATCTAATTCTAATGTAAGGATGTGAAGCTCAGATCAGAACAATAGTTCACAATAGCTAAAACACACATTCAAATTAAACAAGCAAGAATTATTTTACATATAGTCAAGATTGCTGGTAATACTAGAACTAATAAGAAGACTTAACAGCTTAGCAATATTCAAATTCAGAAAGAATGCAATATCTAATAGGTATGATTAATAAAAGAACAGCATTAGTAAGTTAAGAAATATATATACATACTATAATCTCTGCTACTGATTAAATAATTGTTTGATGGGAGATTTTAGAAATACAAGTTATATACAATAAAGTAGAATATTAGTGGGACAATAAGACAGAAATATATTTAAATAAACTTCTTATAAGAAAGGTATGTATTACAAGCACCTGCATACAGAAATATGAATGTATAAGATTTAGCATAATTTACATAGAAAATCAAATAAAAATATTTGAAAATTAACTGAAAGCTTAAATTTAAAGCATGGTCATGTGAACTTTGAAGGTTTTTACATATTGTATGTTATTAAATTCATTAAGACTACCTGAAATAACTAATTTCAAATGTTAGAGCTGAAATTTGAGTGTTATATTGCTGAGTCAGTACATCCATTTTGATAAAAAATAAAGTAGAATGTTCAATATTTTTGAACTCAGCAAGGGAGACTGGTATTTGAATTAAGTACCTTGTAAATTTTTAATACAATATAGACTGCAAATATTTTTGACTCCATAGAAATAGGAAGATATTCTCTTAGACCTCAGTAATGTCCATGTTTTTATGAAGCAGTTTAATAAGCTAAAGGATTTTTAAACATTTTGATATTTGTCACGTTAAGAGTGTTACACAATGTTGAGATATAGACACTTGTGCTTTGAAAAATAATTCAGAGCTTTTGTTAGATCTGTAAAATATGTGTGTATTTTTCAACATGATAAATATATATGTGCATTGATTTGCATTTTGTATAATTATTTAGTGAGAAAAGATTACCTGTCACCTGTAAGTTTACATATATCTTTATCTATTCACGCCCCACTCTGTTCTACTTATTTATTTAAAGATTTAGGTCTAATAATCTTGAATTCATAAATAATTTAGAAATATTTAAATAATATAATTTAATTTATACTATTATATAAATAGATATATAGTACACACTTTGTGGGATTATTCAATATCTCTAATTAATAGAAGAGGATTATTAAATGTTTATGTAGTAATGGGGGGATAATTTTAAATGGCAAATATATAAATAAATTAATAGTTTGTTATTTTTGACTTGTATATTACATTATATTAATTATTTGTAAGTCACGTTAACTTTTGGATAATTTTTTGATTAATTTCTAGGTAATGGAGGGAAGTGGTATAGTAGTTTGTCTATCCAATAGGCAAACTAGGAACATTGGTATCCATGGTAGGTTGTGTTTTATTTGCAATACTACAGTTATAGTTGAAGACTTGTCTTGGTTTTTATTATTTATGAGTTTTGGTAGTTTAGTTTGTAGAAAGGAAGAATTCAAAAAATATGTAGAATGTTAAGATAGTGTTGGAGGAATGCATTAGAGTCTTATTTATATTTAAATATGGTGGATAAATGTGTCATTCTATCTTTTAAAATAAATCTTTTTAAATACACACTATGGATAGTTTTAATCTATTATCTATTAATGTAACTGGGTTAAACAACAACAACAAAAGGAAACCACTGATGAGATATTTACAATTTAATAGATGAGACATTATATTC
Source organism: Protopterus annectens (assembly GCF_019279795.1). Taxonomy (NCBI): domain Eukaryota; kingdom Metazoa; phylum Chordata; order Ceratodontiformes; family Protopteridae; genus Protopterus; species Protopterus annectens. Next base: position 337,868,146 of record NC_056748.1, on the reverse strand, counting down.
TTGCAAGAGACTCACTTGATAGGTAAAGATATACAATATGTAAATAACTAGGTAATGAAATGTTATCATCTGCTTTATTTAACAAAAAGAAGAGAACTGCTATAGTTTGGAGAAAATTTACTGCAATGCCTAAGGTTGTGGAACCCATTAATTATCACAATGTATATATTTGTAATAATTAAATATAATGGCAAACTTTATACACTAGCTAAATTTTACTGGATCCCTGGAATAGCTGCAAGAGTGGCTAAAAGTCATTTTAACTTACTACAAAGTTATTGGAAGGGTATTTTAATTTTAGCAGGTGCTTTTAACTGCATATCTAGTAAAAAAGATACACGTGAACAGAAGAAAGCTAAAATACTGTCATCAGCTAAAGCACTAAACAGATGGATTAGTAATATTAATTTAGTTAATTTAATATTAAAAGTAGAAGATAAGTCATTGTTCTTCTCTCATTATTCTTATAAGCATGGGTGCATGGGACACAAATTATAATTGATAGGATAAGTTATTGTTCTTCTCTCATTATTCTTATGAGCATGGGTCACAAAGTAGAATTGATAGGATTTATGCCACTATAGATTTATTTTATAAAGTGAATTATTTTAATACTATTCCTTCTCCTTTATCTGATCATAATGCACTAAGTATTACTATATTAATGGATATAAGAAAATATCAGAATATTTATAGAATCCCAGTATATATGATGACATTAAATGTATTTAAGAGTTACCTTAAGGACAAATTGAGAATTTTTTATCTTTGAATGATAATGGTCAGGATATTAATGTCATGATATGGGATTCCTTAAAAATGTATATAAAAGACAGGATGGGAAGAAAGGCTAGCAATAAAATGAAAGTGTGGGATAAAGAGTTGTTAGAAATACACAATGAAATACACAAAGTGAGGTTTGAACAATAAACAAAGAATTTAGATAATACTGAAGTCATTAAAAAATAATGACAAAATATCAGTTTTAATGCATAAAGTGGGGATAGCTTAAGAAAAAAATAAAATTGCAGTTAAGCGATGACTTCCAAAAATCTACATAGATTACTAATACAAGTAAGATGTTAAGCAAAAAGGCACAAATCTATAAAAATGAAATCCTCACACTAGTAAGCTTACTTCAGACACAGAGGAAATGTGTAATACTTTTAATAAATTCCATGAGGATCTTAATGAAGAAAAAAAAAATAATCCTGATGATTACAAAATTGACAAGTAAAGAAAAATGTTACTAATAAACTTAATCATCAACAAATATCTCTGGTAAATAAGCCTATTACCGTAATAGAAGTTAAAGGAGCTTATAAAAAGGGAAAAATGGTAAAGCTCAAGTGTTAGATGGATTAAGCATGCACTTTTATAGTCGGCTACCATTAAATATTTTTGAAACATTTTCAAGATAATTTAGGGTGACAAAATAATTACTGCCTCATTAAAATTTTGTGTAATCTCATCTATGCTTATACAATGAAAGGATAAGTTAGTTTTTTCATACAGACATACAGGTGGAGGAGACCCTAGAGAGAAGAGGAATGAAGGTCAGCAGGACTAAGACAGAATATATGTGTGTGAATGAGAGGGAGGATAGAGGAATTGTGAGGATGCAGGGAGTAGAGGTGGAAAAGGTGAATGAGTTTAAGTACTTGGGATCAGCAGTTCAGAGTAATGGCGAGTGTGGAAGAGAGGTGAAGAAGAGAGTACAGGCAGGATGGAGTGGGTGGAGAAGAGTGTCAGGAGTGATTTGTGACAGACGAATACCAGTAGGAGTGAAAGGGATGGTCTACAAGAGGGTAGTGAGACCAGCTTTGTTATATGGGTTGGAGACAGTGGCATTGGCAAAAAGGCAGGAGTCAGAGCTTGACATGGCAGAGTTGAAGATGTTAAGATTTGCACTGGGTGTGACGAGGATGGACAGGATTAGGAATAAGTATATTAGAGGGTCAGCCCAGGTTGGAAGGTTTGGAGACAAAGCCAGAGAGTCAAGATTACGTTGGTTTGGACATGTGCTGAGGAGAGATGCAGAGTATATTGGGAAAATATGCTAAGAATGAAGCTGCCAGGTAACAGGAAAACAGGAAGGCCTAAGATAAGGTTAATGGATGTGGTGAGAGAGGACATACAGGTGGTTGGTGTGACAGAGCAAGATGCAGAAGACAGGAAGAAATGGAAACAGCTGATCTCCTGTGGCGACCCCTAACGAGAGCAGCCGAAAGAAGAAGATAATACAAAAAGGGTAATATCTATATTAGACTTAGCAAAAGAAATTGGACCTAATTAGCTTAGATATTGAGAGAGCTATTGACTCTGTATATTGGAACTACTTGTTTAAAACTTTAGAAGTGTTTGCATTTCCAGAACAATTTACTGGAATGTTAAAAAACCTATATAGAGACTCCAAAGTATATGTTAAAATTGGATCTTACATTTCCTCAAGGATTCCCTTTAATCAAAAGCACAAAGCAAGGGTGTCCTTTGTCCCCTCTACTCTTTGCATTAGTTTGTCAAATCCTTATACAGTTAGCTAAGGGTTTGATAACAAATGGAAATAATAGAGGGTGTCTCTTGTCCCCTGTACTATTTGCATTAGTTATTGAACCCTTAGCTAAAAGTATAAGGAACAATGAAAACATTGATGGATTCTCAATTAACAAGGATTGCCAATCTAAAATGCAGCTTTTCACAGATGATATTTTTACTAATTATAGGAAATTTAAATTATTCAGTTGAAGAAATAGATGAGGAAATTAAAATGTTTCGGGGGATAGTAAGGCTAAAGATAAATATACATTTATTTCAGAAAGAAAAGAACTAAAACATTTAGGAATAAAAATCTATCTAGATGTGAGTAAAATTATTAATAATAATTTTGAAAAATAATTGAAGTATTACTTCTTATTAAAGCAATGGAATTAATTAATTTTTAGCTTTGAGGATAGAGTAATACTTATTAAAATAATTATATTACCCAAGATTATGTATATGTGCATTGCATTCAGTAGTTTTAGTACCTGACACAAACCTTTTAAAGGAAATGGAAGAAATGTTAACTTCAATCTTATGGTATCCTAAAAAGCTGTGAATTGCTTATGTAAATCATGTACGATTATTGGAGTGTGGTGGTCTTAAATTCCCAGATGTAGAATTTTATTCTACTGCTGCAATTTTTAATTCTGTTATACTCTAGAAAGAATCAACCTATACTAGTCAATGGAAAACTATTCAGGAGCAGATTGTACGAAATTCTTAGAAGTTTATCAAATATGATAAATTAGAAATATGTAACAATACTTTTATCTGGTTAATAAAAAGTACCTTAGAATGAAATTCATTTCAATCTTTAGATTCTGCATATATGAAATCAATTCTTGAAACAATTAAAATATATTTTTAAAACTCCATTAATATCAAAATGAACATTTTTGTACTTTGTCACTGCACACAGCTCTAGCAGTGTTAATATTAATTTATTAAAAAGGAATGGATTAGTATTATGGTCTGATTGCTTTGAAAAATGGAAAAGCTAAGTCACCAGAATATTTAATGAAGGATTCAAAGCTTGATGACTCTGTTAACTGATTAATATTATCCATCAGTAGGAAATTAAATTAATTTATCAATAATATGACTGAAGTGGAACAGAACATGATTCTTCCATTATATGAATGCTATAATTGAAGGTAAACTGACCTACAAAGGAAGATTGTACAAGTTATATATGTTAATTATAAATAATAATAATTTTGATGTAAAATTCTGAAACTTTTTAGATAATGATGGACTGAATGACTCAATAGATGGTAAGAATAAAACTTTATAGGTTCATAGGTTCATAGGTAGGTACTAGGCTATCTGCCCGAAGGCATTTATAAGCCTAGCCGGAATGTGTTGGCTTTCGTCACCCCCTTAGATTAGTTCCTTGTGCCTCTCTTCAGCAGAGCCATTGAAGTGATCCCTGGGGTAAACTTTCTGTTTCCCATCCACTCGTCAAGGTTTCTCTTGAAAAGAGTTAGCAAGGAGCTCTGCCTAATGTGGACTGGAATCTTGTTCCAGAGCATGGAAAGTCTCAGGGACAGGAATCTATCCCTCCAGCACATCCTATTTATTGTTGTGGTGAGGTTTAGATCCCTGGAGCATGTAGCTCAAGGGGATATGGTTTCTTTAGGTGGAGCATGCCCATTAATTCTGGGTTGGACATGGCCTTGTATGTCAGGCAGAGATCACCTCTGAGTAGGTGGTATGCATCTGAGTACAGCTGGAGTTTCTTCAACCGAGCTGCATAGGGCATCTGCTTGAGGCCAGTGGTCCTCTTGGTGAGGTACTTCTGTGGTCTTTCCAGTTGTTGCAGGTGTCTTGTAAGGTACATCCAAAATGGGGCATTGTACTCTATGATGGGTCTGATGAGTGATGCATAGAGGGGCCCAATGACCTCTTTCAATCTGGATGCAAACCCTTTTGTGATTAGGTGGGCCACATAGAAGGATTTTCTAACCACTTTGGCAATGTGATTATCAAAGGAGAGGTTACTATCTACTTGGGTCCCCAGATCCCTTATTATGTCTTCCATATTTAGGGGGCTACCACCTATGTGACAGTTTGTGTGAACTTTGTTTTTTCCAAAGGGGATGACTATGCACTTTTTGGCATTTAGCTTGAGGCCATGGTTTTGACACCAGGTATCTGTCTCAGTGAGACCCATTTGGAGGATGTCTGTGTCAGCTGGACAGTCAATTATATCCCCTAGTTTGCAGTCGTCTGCAAACTTGGTCAGCCATAGTCCTCCTGTGCTTGCCTGTACCCCTGAGAAGTATATGCCAAACAGGAGGTGTCCTAGGACTGAGCCCTGGGAAATGCCACTTGTAACCAGTTTAGAGTCAGACCTAGCTCCCACAACTCTTTCCATGTAGGTTCTGTCCATGAGCCAGTTGGCAACCCATTTCGTGGTGTAGGGGTTTATGTTCAGGCTGGTGAGCTTGTCTATAATACCTGAGTGGGGAATGGTGTTGAAGGCCTTTGCGGGGTCTAGGTAGGCTGTGTGGACCACCTTTCCCTTGTCTATAGCCTTGGTAACTGTCTCAAAGAATTCCACCAGGTTTAGGAGGCATGATCTGCCCTTAACAAAGCTGAACTGGGTAGGGTCCAGTGTTTGGAGGTTTCCAATGTCTCTGCTAATGGGATCCATGATGATGTACTCCATAGCTTTGCAGACCAATCTAGTCAGGCTAGTAGAGCGATAGTTCCCAGGGTCCGTTGTGGCTCCACCTTTGTGGAGTGGAATAACCATTGCTGTATGCCACTCTGTGGGCACATAGCCTGTGGAGAGGCTGAGTTTAAACAGTGTGTTTAGGTGAGGGGTTAGTTCATCTTTGAGCTCGTGTAGGACACACCGTCCAGTCCCACTGATGCTGTGTTTTTGGCTTTGAGAGGGCTGTTTTAACCTGAGTGTCTGTGATTTCAGGGGCACTACATTCTTATGGTATAGTTATGGGCTCTTTTGGGGTTGAAGGGGGGTGAAGTTTGCACTGAACCTGTCTGCCAGGATGTTGGCTATATCGGTTGGTTCAGTGTATTTTATGCCATTCTGTACTAACTCCGAGCAGATCTGAGAACTGCCACTTAGATTCTTGACATAGCTAAAAAATGTCTTGTGGTTATCTTTGGAGTCCATGGCAATTTTCAAAGCTAGCCTTAGATGATTTTGTGAGGGAACGTAGTTTCTTGCTGATACTGATCAGGGATATTTTCCCTTCTTGGGATTTTACTCTTATCTGTACTAGTTTCCTCCTTCTATTGTATAGCTTGTTTATGACAGGGGTCCACCAGACTGGTTTCCTTTTCTTGGAGGAGTGAGTCTTGGTTTTGTTTGGGATAGCATGATCCATGCATTCTTGTAGGTGCCCGTAGACTGCATTAGTAAAGGATTTTGCCACTTGGACAGTGTTATCCTTTTGCATGGGGGCTTTGAAACTTCCCTCCTTGGTCCTAAGTAACGTGTAGTTTGCTTTTAAAATGTTTTTCACTGTGGTTTCTTTGACCAGGAGTGGTGTCAGAATGTGGATATCCAGAGTGATTAGTTTTTGGTCAGATCTAACCAATGAGGGGTTGACATCTGGTGTAGAACACCAGTCGCCCATGTTGGTGATGATCAGGTCCAATATGTTGTCACCTCTGGTGGGAGTGTTACCAGTTGATCCAGGGTGTTTGAGTTTATAAATTCTATGAAATGTTGGGCAAAGGAGTTTGTACTTGAGTAGTTCTCCCAGTTAATGTTTGGGTAATTGAAATCACCCAATATCATGGTGTTTGGTAGGACCTTTATGTTTCCCAGTGTTTCCAGGAATGCGGAGTGGGGGTCCTGGGACATGGGGGTGATCTGTAGCAAGCTATAATTTGAATAGCAGTTTTGCCCATTATTTCTTGCACATGGATGATCTCTGAAGCATCGTGCTGTGCCACTAACCTGGAGGTGTGGGTATCCTTGATGAATATGGGTCCTCCCCCGCCTTTTGTATTTTGGTCCGGAACCTTAAACCAGGTTTCTGTTACTGCACATATATCGTTTTTTTCCATACTGAGGAATGCCTTGAGTGCATGCATTTTGATATTTAGACTTCTGGCATTGGGTAGCATTACCCTCAGTTTTTTGTTACTTGTGCTATTTATGGTGGTGGGGTTGTCTTTTGAGACTTGTCTAAAAAAGGCACTATGGGGGTGGCAAGAGCCTTGGCCAGTATTCGAAAGCCTAAGGGTGACAGGTGCAAGCCGTCTCTAGCGAAGCAGCGTGGCTTGTCAAGCATGTCATCCCAGGCTGACAGACACTGGATCCCCTTTGAATGACACCAGAAGCTTAGCCAATTGTTGAAATTGAGAATGCTTTCTTTATACCATGGTATTATTCTTGGTGAGGGCAGGATGCTACTCAGGGTCAGGGTCACACCAGCCTGGGCTATGTGATTAGAGAGCTCCTCCATGTCTCTTTTCATGTAGTCCAGGGAGGTATGGCTTAGGTCATTCACACCAACATGGACAATGACAGAGTCATATTTGTACTTGTTCTGGAGTGACCTGAGTGCTTGTGTTATGTGGCGGATCTTGGCACCTGACAGGCAGCTAACAGTAACCTTCTCCTTGTTCAGCCTAGTGAGTGGGACATCAGTGTGCCTGACTATAGAGTTACCTATTACTAGTTTGTTGGGTATGTTATTTTGCCTTAAGGGCTATAATTGCGTGGCACACTGGTTTTGTGAAGTATGTGTTTCATGGTTTGTGATGGGAGGCTGCGTTGATGTCTGCTTTGGAGGTCTCTGTTGCTTTTGCAGATTTTTATTTAGAGCCTCCGAGTATGTGTTTGTGTATTTATGTGTGTTTTTTGCCAGTGCTACTTTCATAGGTCTTTGTGAGACTGGTGGTTTGATGCAAGTAATTCCCTTCTCCTCTTGACTGCCTGGTCCAGTATTGGGTTGAGAGAGCTTAGCCTCCAGTTTGGCTGTATAATTGCATCTCTCACATGTATTAGTGTTTGGTGGAAGGAGGAGAGGGTTGACTGTGTACATGAGGCAATTGTAACATTGCCTCAAAATGCCCTGTTTCACCAGTTGGACCAGAGAGTACACCTGAAACTGCCCTTTGGACATGCCTGGTTAAGTAGAGTGAACTGATTTACTGATTGGCTGGTAAGGTCGAATAGAGAGCCTTGTCCTTCTCTACAGTATATGGGGAGGTCTAGTACTAAGGCTTATTAGTGCTTGCTATGAGTTTTGAGCAAGTGCCGGGATGAGAAGTGAATGGTTTGAGTGCTTAAGTTGAAAGTTTGTCTAGTTCCAAGGGAAAATTTGAAGAATAGACTTTGTGGAGCCGGGAATAGTTATACCCTAGCTAACCGCCGCTGCCCGTCATGCAAAATAGTGCAAATGTGGGTTTTATAGCAGTGAAATGAAAGAGATAGAAATTAGCCCAAAATGGCCAATAAATTACTAATTTCTGGGCTCAACCACTCCTCCAGGGACAGATAGGCTGCTCAAAGCTCCCTTCTCTCTCAGGTGAACAGAGAAACTTCCTTCTATCCAAGTAAGGTATTGGCAAACACAGAAACGTGTAACACAGCCCTGAATTCAGCACTAACCTGAAAACTGGACTATACTAGCTGAGAAGGGCAGGAAAACAAGTATTTTTTTTTTTTTTTTTTTTTTTTTTGCTTTTTCAAAAAATAAAGCAGATGCAATCAAAAAACACTTTAAATGCACATAAATGGTTATCACACTTGAGTGTGTAGCCTACAACAGTTAAACAGGTAATTTAAACACAAAAACAACTTTGTTAAAGTGCAGGCAGCAAAATAAGTACAATATGTAGCTGAAACAAGCTTTTTAGATCACAGAAACTCTAGAAAATCGGTGTTTTAGATGGAATTAGCTAAAGGCAGCAAGAAAATGCAGAAAAATGATACTTAATCACCCCAAAGTCTCGCTTTTGTCTCTCTGCTGCTGTAGAACTCTGCAGGACACCAGGCAGGAGCTTGCTGAGCTGTATACTAGCGCAACAACCTCACAAATGTGTGTTTTATAGCAGGGAAATGAAAGAGAGAGAAATTTGCCCAAAATGGCCAATAAACTACGAATTTCTGGGCAGAAACCACTCCTCTAGGGACAGATAGGCTGTTCAAAGCTTCCTCTCTCACAGTGAACAGAGAAACTTCCTTCTATCCAAGTAAGGTATGGGCAAACACAGAAACTTGTAACACAGCCCTGAATTCAGCACTAACCTGAAAACTGGACTATACTAGCTTAGAAAGGTGGGAAAACAAATATATTTTTTTTTGTTTTTTTTTCAGAAAATAAAGCAGATACAATAAAAAAAAAACACTTTAAATGCACAGAAATGGCTATCACACTTGAGTGTGTAGCCTACAACAGTTAAACAGGTAATTTAAAAACAAAAATGACTTTGTTAAAGTGCAGGCAGTAAAATAAGTACAATATGTAGCTGAAACAAGCTTTTTAAACCACAGAAACTCTAGAAAATCGGCGTTTTAGGCGGAATTAGCTAAAGGCAACAAGAAAGTGCAGAAAAATGATACTTAATCACTCCAAAGTCTTTCTTTTGTCTCTCTGCTGCTGTAGAACTCTGCAGGGCACCAGCCAGGAGCTTGCTGAGCTGTATACTAGCGCAAAAACCTCGCAAATTTGGGTTTTATAGCAGGGAAATGAAAGAGATAGAAATTAGCACAAAATGGCCAATAAACTACTAATTTCTGGGCTTTGATACATAAATCATTTAGTCAAACTTGTTTAAGTTGATACTTGAAATTGTTTTATGTGGAAATATATACATAAAATGTTTGTTACTTCATAGAAAATCTCTAAGTTTAGTAAAATGACTTCAGTTTCTTAAAGATGTAGTTACATCATAAAAGCTGATTGGATACATGTTTATGGATTGTGAACATTTACATGTATATTGGGAAGAGATAAATATGTTTCTTAATGGGTTATGGTCTGATAATTGTTTTTTAACTAGAACAATAATACTAATGAATGATCCACTTCTGTTAACTGTAAAAGATAATATCCAAAAACACAGTAGTCACGAGCAAACAGCTTTAATGAAGCTTTCGGGTCTACACCCTTCATCAGCATATGTGCTGATGAAGGGTGTAGACCCGAAAGCTTCATTAAAGCTGTTTGTTCGTGACTACTGTGTTTTTGGATACTACTTGACATTTTCTGATCTAGTGTATTTTTGAACTGTAAAAGATAAACAATAAAATATCTTCTGGAGTTTATTGGCAGTAGCTAGAAAAGTTATTACAAAAAAAATGTAATAGCAGTACTGTGTAAAACTGAAAAAGAAGTGATTAAAATAAGATCTATAAATCATACTAAGACTTTTAGTGGTTAGGATAGCCCTGAAATGTTGCAATTGAAATGCCAAGACTGTTAATGTATAAGATTATCTTGATGATTCAATGTATTCATAACGTTGTATAACAGTATGTGATATTGATTTTCTTGCTTTTTGTGTATATACTGTAAATACATTAAACTAATATTTTTTTTTCTTAAAAAAAGTGATAATTGTATTATTAAGACAGAGGATTTTTAATTTTGTTTTTTCATGCAGGAGGGATTTGGGGGGAAATGTAGTTTCTTTGGAGGGTGGGAGTTGAGCATGGGTTGTGAGTTATAAAAGCCATGTTTCAGTGGGGGTTAAAGTTTTCCAAGTAATTTTTTTGAAATATACCAGGAAGTCAGATGTGCATTAGGGAGGTCTGTTATGTGGATGTGTGGAAGGTGTTAGTGAGAATGTTAAAAAAGAAGGCACTGAGGATATAGCCTTGTGGTACACTGGTGATGACTGGGAGGTATGCCAAGAGGTTGAGCTGCAGTTTTACTGAGACCTATTTAATGGGTAGTTTTTGAATGACAGAGAGGTGGGCTGATTAAGTCTAGTAAGGATTTTAGGTTAATATTGAATTTTTGGCTGGGATATAAGATTTCTTTAATGGATAACCAGACTTTTTTAGGGTCATGCTTAATATTCTTCTGAAAGTTGTTATAATATATATTTTTGTCTTCATTTATTTGCTTTTTAGTATGGTTACGAAGCATTGTTTTTGAGATATTATTGTGTTTTACATTTTTGTTGTTCTTTCCATGCTTTTTCTTTATCCTGCATTATGGTTACATACAAGAATATCCTAATACCTAACAAAAAAACTACTGCCCCCCATTCTAGTAGAATGTGTCCTATAATGCTATACATTCAAATCCTTTATTTTCAGAAACAATGTAAATTGTTGCCACTACCATCAAAGCCAATTCAGTTAGTGATGAAAAGCATAGTCCTTCAACTTATTTCTGCATCACCTGCTCTCTTCCACACTACAATCTTCCTGAATGGGTTATGATTTACATTGCCCTTGCTGTTTCAGGACCACCTGCTGTCTTCCCCTGCTTCATCCTTTTGACTTCATGACCTTGAGGGATTGTGTCCTGATCTCCCATACTATTTATCCTTTTTTAAGTAAGTAGGTACTTTTCTTTCTTTATCCATATTAACCAAAATCACATTTACCTAAACACTGCAAGATAATAACAAATGGCTTAATGCCAGATGAATATACAAATATCAGGATTATATCCAAAAAGCTTCATGACTTTGACTCCTGCACAGCCTTTGACTCTTTAACACCTATGTGGTGTGGAATGTCACACCTCTAGTAGCCTACATACATCTTAAATTCCAGAGCATTTTCTGAAAATTAACTTAAAAAGCATAAGGTAAAGAAATGTAAATATTTCATGAACAATAAAAGGCGTTAAGACTGCACAAATAGCAATGGTAACAGTAAAAAGTATTCTTTACAGTGATAATAGGTAGCACTATCATAGTCTTTTCTATAAATTGTGTAATATATTATAATATACACACACCCCAAATTATGTTTTGTGCAAACTTTCACAAACAAATGTTCATATCTTGAAAACTGTACAACCTATACATATATTGTTTGAACAAGTTTGTTATGCAGACATAAGCTTTCACATGACAACAATGAATTTCTCTATAAGTGCATGTTTACTGAGATATTCACAGAAATATGAAAACATATTCTTAATTCTGTAATTAGCAAAAGAAATAATACTAGATATATTTCATGATGTGCAACTTAAGAGTGCAAATAGCAAAGACAGTCTATTTGAACATCTAAGGTTTCACTTAATGTCATGCAACAGTTTGCAAGTCACAGTTTTTGAAGTATTAAGTACATATGAAAATCCTGCTTATTTTCATATGGCTGAAAGCTCTTATCAGTGAACATGAGACAATTGCTACATTGTCCCATGATGCCCATATATATATATATATATATATATATATATATATATATATATATATATATATATCATACTGGCTACTGAGACATTTGGAAATTGGATATTCATGTTGTGCAGACCTCTATTAGGTTGGGCTATTAAGGTTAGTGACTAGAATTGAATAATGCTAGGATTTGGTATTAGTGGTAAGATACGGTATTAGTCCTATGTGATGTGCAAGCTAACTGCTCTAAGCTTAACTTTGTGCAATGTGGCACCAAATTGCAGGTTACAGTCCTAGTACTACTTTTACAGGTAATCTTCTGTGTTTTCCAACTCAGATAGACCAGGCCACCACCTACTGCTACTAAATGGAATATTCCAGTCCTCATAATGAAAAAGTACAAAAAGATTGCTTGAGAGTGTATGCTACCACAAAACAACTTTAACAAACTAGCTAAACAAGATGAATTCAACTTAGTCACACCAATAGCAAGACAGTTTGAGCAAATGCAGTAAATTTAGCCTTAAATATAGATAAATGCGAAAATAAAACAAGAAGTCAGTAGTTGATCAATAAAACAGCTTGTGGAAGTGCAATTTTTAAATACAAGTACTTAGCTTGTACCTGCATGACATGTGATGCAAAACATTAACATCAAAGGCAGAGGCAAGGACACCAGGCATTGCAAAGCTTTGTGAAACTCAGCGAAGAACCTCACAGACATGCTAAATTTATACAGACACTTAAAACAAAGGAAACTACAGGAACTCTTTAGCAGGGCCAGAATTGCAGAATAAATCAGTTAGGGGAATATTTGGATTCCCTGAATTAAAAAAAAAAACAGCAGCTGGAGCAAGGTACTTTGTGACGAACCTGTGGATAACCCAAAGGCCAAAGCAGAGAACTGAAAGTATGATGAATTAGATAATAATCTGAGGAATTTCCTGCAAAAGGGATGAATCAGAATGTGAACATAAGCATCCTTCAGATCCAAAGATAACAGAAAAGTTTGTGGCAAGATGAAGTGAAGAAGAGCTTCAAAAAAGATACTTTCAGAAAGGATTTGAGATGAGATAAGTGTAGAATGGGTCGCCAAGTTAATTATTTTCTAGGGACGGGCACAAGACTGGAATAAAAGCCTTTTCCTAGATTTTGAGAGGGTACAGACTCAATGGTACCACGGCTGAGGAGGCCCTGCAAAGAGAAAGTTGATGTACCTGGTTGGTAGGAGGGGAAGGAATGCCTCTGAAGGGTGGTATTTCCTTTTCAAGCCATCTTGTAGCCCTATTGAATGATGAATAGAATACACTTGTCTGAAGTGATGAAATGCCAAACTGGAAATGAAGCTAGTCTTTTTGAAAAGAGAAGGAGTGGATTAAAGAGAGAAGGAGGGGGAAGAAAAAAAAAATGAGGTTAATTTGTCTGGAAAGGAATACTGAAGGCAGTCTAAAAGCTTAGCTTTAATATCCTCAGAAAGACAATGAATAAAGCCAAGCAAATCTCCTGATGAATGATCCAGTAGCAACAATGCTGGAAGAAGCCTCCACACTGCATCCCAACTGCATTTAATTGTATGTCTGGTCACCTAAGTAGCCTGACAAATGATAGAAATAGCCTGCTGCTTAGTTTCAGAAACCTCAAGGTTAGTCAAAGTCTTTACTCAATTCATCCAGTTTAGACAATAAGTATTTAGTCATTTGGGTTTGACAATTCAAGGCCATAAAAGCTAGAGTAGCAGAAGTTCAAACCTTCTTTCCATATCCGTCCCTGGCCCTACTGTCTCTGTCTGAAGGTACAACATTAGCATCGGGTAAAAGTTTAGAAGAACTGTAAATGGATACAGAAGAAACACAAGAATATACCAAAGGATTGTTATGGAGATATTTTATATCCCCTGGCACTTTATAAAACCTATCAGGCCTCTTAGGGGCAAGGATTAGGAACCGGGAAAGGTAAAAGTGGATGCAAATGATCTAGGAATGCCTCCAAGAATGGAGAAACAGGGGCTGGTGTAGGAGTCCCTACCTGTAATAAATTATAGTACATCATCTCCACATCAGATAATTTGCTCAGATTCCTATTCAAAATACTGCATCATTTTTGTAATTATTTCCTCAAAGAAATTTCCTCAACAGGAGAAACTGAGGATAGTGCACCCTCATCATCAGAAGGGATATGACTTGGGGAATAGATTAGAGACTGTTCATATCAATCAGAAAACAGAAGAGTCATGTTGTCTTCTAAGAAGCAATGGGAAGAGAGGAAGAAGAAAGAAAGGAGGCCCTGCAAAAATTCCTTCCATTCCTTTTCTTGAGACATCTGAGTAGGAAAAACATTCTTGTCTTCTGTTTCTTTTTCTTTTGTGTGGCATCTACTTTCACATAGCACAGTGGCTTAGAACCCTTGCAGACTTCAATTAAGCATCTAGGGACCTCTTCCCCAACTAGAATTTATTAACAAAACACAAAAAATAAAAATCTAGCAAAGCTAGACTTTCCACTGTGTGATTCCTTAAACCTCTTGCAATAGAGGAGACATGGGATATATGTGAATTACCCTTTAAGAACATCAGGTGTTTCAGCTAAATGGCAATTCTGAATGTCCATGACTTTTTCTTTTCAGTCTATTTATGGATAAATTCAGGCCAATAAGGCCAAACCCCACTAGCTGTGGACATGCATGTTTCTGCCTTCTTATGACATCATCAGCACAGCATAAGCACAATCCATTAATAGTCTGAAAAGAAAAAGTCATGGACATTGCCATTTAGCTGAAACGCCTGATGTCCTTAAAGGATAATTTGCATATATTCCGTGTCTCCTCTGTTGCAAAGGTTTAAGAAATCACACAGTAGAAAGTCTAGCTTTGCTAGATTTTTCTTTTTTTTTTTTTAACCAATTGTTTTTTTCTATGTGACCTTTTTACTCATTATTCTAACTAGGATTTATGGTATGCCATCTGGTCCCTCTGAAATAATAACTCTTGGTTACCCCTTTTCAGCCTTATCAGCATAAGCAGTCTCATTGGTCATGCATGGGTCAGATGCTATACTACTCTCCAGTGGGGTTGCAGGAGCCTGATAGGTAATCAGGCATAATGTGGATTCCTGCAACACCTTAATGAGTATGTCCAAACCAACAAGCAGACAGCGGTTAAGGCCTAGGCCTTTTGAGTTTCATTTTAGGTGTAAGCAGGATGTTGGAAGTCGAGGGTTCTGCCATTTTGATTTGGTTGAGGTGCTTCAAGCAGTGGGTCTCTAAATAGGTGTTTAACAAAGAAATACACATATGTAAGGTTTTCAGTACAAATTAGTGACAAATCTAACAATTGTTATAGATGTGTTCAGTCCCAAGATTAAACAAGCACTGGGAGGAGACGTCCTCATAAGGAAACTGCCTACCACAATTACACTTCCCTTTCTTAACTGTAATCTAACAAATGTTATCACAGCAATACAAGATAAAGGAAGGTTCCCCAAAGGGGCACTTATATGGATAAGTGAAGGCAGAGGTAACCCAACAACCACATGAAAAACAGATAGATGCGTGCAAGACCTGCAATCAACTGTCAGCAAGATAAGCAGACATGTGAGCATAACAGCCTCAGACTATATGCACTTACATCCATGGGCTTAAGTCATATGTCAGATGTATGACCATATGGAATGATTTGGCTTTGGTACACCTGCTAGGTGTCAGATTACCTTAGCGAGACAATCCTATCAGTATTAGAATAATGCAAAAGTGATCTAGTGAAGGACATCATGGATATGTTGGGGCATTTATTTTGCTCCTTACCATGAGAAGCATGCATGCTAAACTGGGGATGAATTTATGGTTTTCCAGCCATTCATCCAAATTACATTTGAATAGAGGAAGAGAAGTCCTTTACTTTATGTGGAGTTGAAGACACTTCCATAAAGAGGAGTTCTCTGTGGTACAAAGTTATACTTCAACATGTTCTATTTATGTTGCAAAAGAGATTGAGATCCCTTGGGTAGGTGCTCACACCTACCATTGGCTTATAGGTTCATAGGTTCATAGGTTCATACTAGGCTATCTGCCTGAGGGCATTTACAAGCCTAGCCCATAGTTTTGTGGCTTACGCCACCCCTTTAGTATAGGGAACTATACCCATTATTTTGCTGTGCCTCTGTCGAGCAGTGACACTGAGGTAATCCCTGGGGTATATCTGCGATCTCCCATCCATTGGTCAAGATTTCTCTTGAACAAGGCCAGCGAGGTGCTCTGCCTCACATATACCGGGATTTTGTTCCACAGCATAGGGAGTCTTTGGGTGATGAATCTATCCCTCCAGCACATCCTATTAATAGCCGTGTCGAGGTTTAAGTCTCCCGCCCTTGTGGCTCTGACGGATCTAGATTTTTTGAGGTGAAGCATATTCATCAAATCTGGGTTTGACATGGCCTTGTATGTCAGGCAAAGGTCACCTCTGAGCAAGTGGTAAGCGACTGAATAGAGCTGGAGTTCTTTCAGTCGGGCAGCATAGGACAGATTTTTGAGACCCTTTATCCTTTTGGTGAGGAACTTTTGTGGCCTCTCCAGCTGCTGCAAGTGTCGGGTCAGATACATTCCGAATGGGGCATTGTACTCAATCATTGGTCTGATGAGTGATGAGTATAGGGAGACTATGACCTCCCTTGATCTAGATGTGAATCCCTTCATGATAAGGTGGGCAGTGTAGAAGGTCTTCCTAACTACTTTAGCTACATGGGTGTCGAATGACAGGCTACTGTCAACCTGGGTCCCCAGGTCCCTGATAACTTCTTCTGTGCTCAGTGGATTGCCACCTATATGGTAGCTAGGGGTAACCTTGTTTTTCCCGAAGGGTATGACAATGCATTTTTTGGCATTTAACTTTAGGCCATGGCTCTGGCACCAGTTATCCGCTTCTGTGAGACCCTTCTGAAGGATATCTGTGTCAGATGTGTTTTCGACTATGGCCCAGTTTGCAGTCATCTGCAAACTTTGTCAGCCATAACCCTCCTGTGTTTGCTTGTACTTCGGAAAAGTAGATGCCAAACAAGAGTGGGCCCAGGACTGAGCCCTGTGGGACACCACTTGTGACAGGCTTTGAGTCTGACATGGCGCCAGCAACTCTGACCCTGTGGGTTCTGTCACTCAGCCAGTTTGCAACCCATCTTGTGATGTATGGGTTAACATTTAAGCTGATGAGTTTTTCAATGATACCCGAGTGGGGTATTGTATCGAAGGCCTTCGCCAGATCGAGGTAGGCTGTATGGATTGCCTTTCCCTCATCAATGGCTTTGGTGACTGTTTCGAAAAAGTCAACCAAGTTTAAAAGGCATGATCTGCCTTTGACAAAGCCAAACTGGGTTGGATCCAAAGTCTGCAAATTCCCTATGTCTTTATTTATGAAGTCCATTATGATCCTCTCCATGGCTTTGCAGATAAGGCTTGTCAAGCTAATGGGCCGGTAATTTCCAGGGTCGGTGGAGGCACCGCCTTTGTGAAGTGGGACCACAGTTGCAGTGCGCCACTCCCTGGGTATGTATCCAGAGGTGAGACTATGATTAAACAGCTGTCCTAGCTGTGGGTTTAATTCCTCGTTGAGTTCATGGAGCACACAGCCGGGGACACCATCAGGTCCCATGGATGCTGTGTTTTATGCTTTGGAGAGAGCAGTTCTCACTTGGGCGTTAGAGATGTTTGGGGGGCTGCAATCGTTTGGTATAGACATCTCTCCTTTTGGGGAAGTTTGCACTGAACCTGTCAGCCAGTATGTTGGCAATGTCTGTAGGATCAGTAATCTTCACATCATTTTGAACTAGTTCTGAGCATATCTGGGAGTTTCCTCCCAGGTTTCTAACATAGCTAAAGAAGGCCTTATGATTGTCTTTTGAGTCTTTAGCTATTTTTCTCTCAAAATTTGCTTTGGATGATTTTATGAGAGCTCTTAGTTTTTTACTTATAGTGATCAAAGGTGTCTTACCTTTTAAGGATTTTGCTCTATCTTGTAGTAGCTTCCTCCTTTTGTTGTAGAGTTTGTTTATGGCTGGGGTCCACCAGACTGGACGCTTGCCTTTGGTACAAAGAGTCTTTGTTTTGCTTGGGATTGCCTTATCCATTCAGTCCTGCAGGTGCTGGTAGAAGGCATTTGTAAGTGATTCAGCGGCTTGAGTACTGTTTTCCGCCATCTCGGGCGCCTAAAAGTTGACCACACTAGTCTTTAGAAGTGTGAAGTCGGCTTCGAGAAGTTCTTTACTGTGGTCTTTTTTATTTCAGGTGGGGTGGGATGAGGACCTCCAGTGAGATTAGTTTGTGATCTGATCTCACCAGTGAGGGGTATACTTCCGGTGTTGAACATTGTGCTCCCATGTTCGTGATGATGAGATCAAGTATGTTTTCTCCTCTTGTGGGGATGGTGACTAGTTGTTCCATGGCATTTGAGTTTATGAATTCCAGGAACTTTTGGGCTAGGGTGTTTGGGCTTGAGTAGTGTTCCCAGTCTATGTTAGGGTAATTGAAGTCACCTAGTATGATGGTGTTTGGTGATACATTTATCCCCTCCAGTGTTTTCAGGAAGGCCATGTGAGGTTCCTGAGTTTGTGAGGGTGGCCTGTAACATGCTACAATTTGCAGAGCAGTCTTGCCTATGGTTAATTGCACCTGGATGGTCTCTGATGCATCGTGCGTTGCCACCAGTCTTGAGGTGTGGGTGTCCTTGATGAATATGGATACCCCCCCTCCTTTCTTGGTATTGTCCGGATTTTGGTGCCGGAACGCATGATATGAGGTAAAACCTGATAATGCTGGGGTGCTCTCAGGAGCCTTGAACCAGGTTTCTGTCACAGCACAGACATCGATGTTCTCCATACTGAGAAGGGCCTCGAGTGCGTGCATTTTGAGATTTAGACTTCTGGCATTGAGCAGCATTACCCTTAGTTTTTTTCCTTTTTGTGTTCTAGGGTGGTAGGTTTAGAATTTGAGCCTTGCCTAAAAAGGCACTATGGGGTGGCAAGAGCCATTGCCAATATCCGAATTACCTGGGGTGACAGGTGCAAGCCGTCCCTTGCGAAGCAGCGTGGCTTGTCCAGCATGTCATCCCAGGCAGACAGACATTGGATCCCCTTTGAATGACACCAGAGTTTAAGCCAATTGTTAAAGCTGATCATCTTATCTCTGTATTGTGGCATCATTCTTGGTGAAGGTAGGATACTGCTCAAGGTCAGGGTCATACCTGCCTGGGCTACATAATCAGAGAGCTCCTCAATGTCTCTTTTCATGTAGTCCAAGGAGGTACGTCTCAGGTCGTTTACACCAGCGTGGACAATGACTGAGTCATATTTGTACCTGCTGTTGAGAGACCTGAATGCTTGCGTTATGTGGCGGATTCTAGCGCCCGACAGGCAGCTTACTGTAACTCTCTCCTTACTCAGTCTAGTGAGCGGGACGTCAGTGTGTCTGACTATGGAGTCACCAATGACTAGTGTGTCTGGCATTGTGTTTGGCCTTAAGGGCTGTGACTGTTTGACACTCTGACTGTGAGGTCTATGTGTTGCAGGTGTTGTATTCTGAGGTGGTGGTTGTTTGGGTGTCTGCTTTGGTGGCCTCTGCTGTTTTGGTAGATTTTTGATCAGAGCCTCCGAGTATGTCTTTGTGTGTTTATGTGTATGATTTGAGGTTGTGATGGTACTATGTGAGACTGGGTCTATAGTGTGTGTGGTAACCTTCTCCTCCTGACTGGTCTTGCCAGTCCTATGTTGAGAGAGCTCAGCCTCCAGTTTGGCCGTATAGTTGCAGCTCTCGCATGTATTTGTGTTTTGTGGGAGGAGGAGAGGGTTGTCTGTGTACATGAGGCAATTGTAACATTGCCTCAATATTCCCAGGTTCACCAGCTGAGCAGGAGAGGACACTAGCAACTGATCCTTCGACATGCTAGAAGGAATAGACAAAAAACTTTAAAAGAGATTCTGGGGGATGTGGGTGACCGAGAAATGGGGGTTTGCCTTTTTGGGGTACTATCTATGACAAGAGTGCTGTATCAAGGTAATAAGTACTGTAGGAGCAAGTGCTAGGTTTAACAGATAGAGAATAGTCTACTTGGAGTCAAGTAGAGATGATCTTTATAGTTATAGGATACGCTGATTAGATCAGTAGTATAGTTCGAGGAAGGTAGTTTTAAGGGAAAATTTGAAGAGTGGACTTTAGGTAGCCCGAATAGTTTAAACCTGCTTAACCGGCGCTGCCCTAGTGTGCAACAGTGGCAACTCCGCTCTAATTCGCGCTAAAGTGCGCTAAAACGCGCTTTATAGCAGGGGGCTGGAAAAGACAGGAAATGACCCAAAATGGCCAATAGACTACAAGTTACTGCCTTAAACCACTCCTCCAAGGACAAGCAGGCAGCCCAGTACTCCCCACTCTCACTGGTGAGTAAAGAAACTTCCCCCTGACCAAACAAGGAAAATGGAGAAACACAGGAACCAAGACAAAGCCCAGGGATCAGCAAAATCTGGTCTCTGGAACACTAGTTAGGAAAGTATGGAAAACAAGGATATTTTTTTTTGTTTTTTTCAAGTTTTTTTACAGAAAAGCAGAAAACACAATAAATGCTATG
Source organism: Protopterus annectens (assembly GCF_019279795.1). Taxonomy (NCBI): domain Eukaryota; kingdom Metazoa; phylum Chordata; order Ceratodontiformes; family Protopteridae; genus Protopterus; species Protopterus annectens. Next base: position 337,847,713 of record NC_056748.1, on the reverse strand, counting down.
ATTTTCAACTAAATGCTATCAAAAGCTAGTACATTTGAGTATATTAGCCTGTAGTTTAACTTTTAGGCAAAACTTAAACTAGCAAGTGCAGTAAACAGTTTTAGCTTATAAACACAGTAAAAACAGTGCAAACTTTGATAAAACAAGCAGAAACAGTAGTCGAAAGGCACGTATAATAGGTCTGACAAGGCTCTATAATGAAACAGAGGTCACCTTTTATAGACTGTATGATACCTGTAACAGAGAAAAGGCTCTGAGATGGTATGCATCATTTTTGTGATTCAGGCCCTTGATTTTTTTTTAATAGAAAGAAAACATTGTGGTCCCTCCAGTTGTGAAAAGTTTTTGAACAAGTACATGCTGAATGAAGCATTATATTCAATGATCAACTTGATAAGAGCCAAGTACAGTGGAATGATTACATCCCTGAACATGGATGCCATAATTTTAGATATAAGCTGTGAGATGAAAGAAGGACTTTCTTAGAATAATGGATACATGGTGATCAAAGGATAGTTCATTGTTGACACAGGTTTACAGATCCCTAACTATGGAATCAACTTTCAGGGGGTACATTGTCCATGTAATACTAGCATGGGGAGTCACTCTTGCCAAACTACACAATTACACATTTCTTGGCATTGAGAGATTTAGTCCATGGTTTTGACAACAGCTATATTTTTGGGAAGGGCCCTCTTGATGGATTTTGGTGTCTTCTGAGGAAGTATGGCAGTGGTTTTCTTGAAGGTTGCCTGAAACTAAAACATTTTTATGCAGAACTCATCTTGCCAGGTTTTCAATGAAATCTTACATAGTTTACAAATTACTGTCTTTGGAAATCTCCATGATCATTAAATGTGATTCTACAGAAAATAATTACATCCCACAGTTAAGTCTCATTTTTGAGATATTCTAGTCTATTGGATTTAGCATTGCCTTTCAGTTTTTGGTACACATTTAACATATTAAGATACCACATATGACTGCATATACATCTGCACAACAATATTTTTGTAGGATAAACACAAAACTGGATACTGATTAACTTGTTATATAATCATTTAAATATTTAAAGCAGTATACTATCAGGATTTATTCAGTTATATGTTTAACTATCAAAACTCAAAGGGTGTCACAGAGGATGGACACGTTTGTCTAATGGTCTTCTTGTATGAAGTATTAAATGTTTCTTTTACATTGTCAACAGTGTGTCATTACCTTCAAGTAAGTATTCAAATAGCAGCTTTACACCTTCAAAAGCACTAACATGTCAACATGCTTCAAATAACTGTTTGATGGATGCAATATGCTGACCTGAGTACAAAGTAAGAATAAGTAACTTGGGATACTATTATTCATTTCTTAACATTTCTTTCACAATATTAGTTTCACTGTGGAGCTGACATATGACAATGCTAACAGAAGAATTGTTCATAGGTGATTACTGCGCTGTTGACCCAAAGGTCTCTCTAGGCCTAGTTGTGTGTACCCGATATAACACTAGAGAAGCTCAATATAAAAGATCTTGCCTAAACTCGAGATCTTAGTTAGCAACTACAGCCCATATCTAGGAGGGTCACAGGTGAAATCCCCGACAGGAATTTACTGTCGCCCATCCAGTCATCCAGGATACATGTAATCAGGGACATAGCAGGGCTCTCTTTGATGTGAATTGGTAGCCTATTCCAGAGGAGTGGCAACCTATTTATGTTGCAGGCCAGGTTAAGGTTGCTGCAGCAGGTGACCATTGTCCCATTTCATTTGTGGATGTTCAGCATTTCCATTAGGTATGGATCTAAGATTGCTCTGTAAGCCCAACAGAAGTCTATTCTAAGTAGTCTGTATGGTACTCAGTACAGTAACAGTGACTTCAGTCTGTCAATGTATGATGTCCTGGAGACCTTGAATTTTCTTGATTAAAAATCTCTGATGTATCTCAAGTTTCTGCAGGTGCCTGGTAAGGTACATACCAAAGGGAGCATTGTACTCAATTATTGGCCTGATGAGGGACAAGTACAGGGGAGTTATGATCTCTCTCACTCTTGAGGCAGTGCCTTTGCTAATGAGGTGTGCAACATAGAATGCCCTCCTTACCACAGTAGACACATGGTGGCCAATGTTTAGGCTACAGTCAACTTGTGTTCCCATGTCTCTCACTACTGAGTTGTTACTTACTGTATTATTATTTATATGATAGTCTGCAGGGATATCATTTTTACCAAAGGGAATGATAATGAATTTTTTAGCATTGAGTTTGAGTCCATGGCTTTGGCACCAATCTTTCATTTGTGTAAGTCTCTCTTGAACTATATTGATATCATTTGGGGAAACAATTATTGCACCTAATTTGCAGTCATCAACAGACTTAGTCAGCCGCAGCCCCTCTGTTTTGGCCTGAACTTCTGAGAAGTATATTCCAAACAATAGAGGATCTAGCACTTACCCCTGTGGAACCCCACTGGTGACAGGCCTGTTGACTTAGGTAAAGTCCCCGTCTTTGACTGTGATTTGTTATTGAGACAGTTAGCAACCCACTTGACAACATAAAGGTTGATATTCAACTGGGAGAGTTTATCAATGATGCTCAAATATAGTATTGTGTTGAAGGATCCTGGATCTGGTGCATACCAGTATGTGGGACCACTGTAGCAACCCCACTGTGAGGTCTTCCCTGGTGAGATCTGACCACAAATCAGTATCATTCAAAGTGACTATCACACCTGACTCCTCCCCCACCCCCACAGCAGCTATACTTAAAAACTTCTCCAAAGCAGATTATAACCTCTTATGGGATGGTATAAATAGATTCACTGCACCTCCCCACTCAGATGGAACTGACAACTATGCCGAGCTCTACACCAATGCTTTATACAAACACCTGCATAATTGCATTGACTTGGCCATACCTGAGAGAACCAAAAGAAGCTCCTCAAGGAACAGCAAACCTGCCTGGTGTACAACTGCCATTAACAGGCTTTACAATAAGAGGAAGAAATTGCTATCTAAAAGTAAGAGGGAATGAGCGCTAAACTGGAAACACTCCCTCATCAACTTAAATAAGCAAATAAGACTTCTTATGAAGTCCGCCAAAGCAAACTATGAACCCAGATTAGCTTCCTCAACTAAGGACAACCATAAGACATTCTTTAGTTATATCCGTAACCTAAAAGGAAAGGCCCAGATTTGTGCTGAACTGGTAGTTAATGATACCACATATACTGAGCCTGTGGACATAGCTAACCTGTTGGCTAAGAGTTCTATGAAAACTTCACTTCCCTGTTCCCACCACATGTATGCCATGACATCCCTACCACGTTTCTCTTACCTTATATTTCTAAAGAGCAGGTCATAAACACCATCTCTAAGGCAAAAAACACAATATCTATGGGACCTGATAACATCCCAGGCTGCGTCCTACATGGGCTCGAACAAGAATTAACATCACCATCGGGTACTCTTTTCAATCAAGTCTAAGCACTGGCTTCCTCCCAGCTGAATGGAAAATGGCCACTGTTATTCCCTTGCACAAAGGTGGTGCTTCCACTGACCCTAGGAACTATAGACCTAATAGTCTGACTAACCTTATCTGCAAGGCCATGGAATGAATCATCATGGACCTTATCAGCAAAGATACAGGTAATCTCCAAACACTTGGCCCCACTCAGTTTGGATTTGTCAAAGGGAGATCATGCCTGTTAAACCTGGTGGACTTTTTTGAGACAGTCACCAAGTCCCTGGACAAGGGGATATCTGTGCATACAGCATACCTAGACTTAGCCAGGGCTTTTGACACTATCCCCCTCTCATGCATCATTAACAAATTCACCCAACTAAGTTTCAACCCTTATATTATTAGATGGGCTGTTAACTGGCTCACTGATAGAATACATATAGTCAAAAGAGGGGAATCCACCTCCAACATCAGACCTGTAATCAGTGGTGTTACAGAGGGATCAGTCTGGGGAAATCTACTGTTTGCAATCTATTTCTCTGAAGTACAAGTAAAAATTAAAGGTCTGTGGCTGGCAAAGTTTTCTGATGACTGCAAACTGTGAGCAGTCATAGACTCTCCAAATGATGCTAACATCCTACAAGAGGGTCTTACACAAACAAATGATTGGTGCCAAAGTCTTGGCCTTAAACTCAATGCAAAAAATGTATTATCATCCCTTTCAGTAAGAGTGATTTCCCACTAACTACCACATCTATTACAACACTCTAAGTATGTACTCACTGGTGAGTGATCTTGGCACACAGGTTGGCAGCAAACTTACCTCTGACCACCATGTCTCCACAGTGGTAAGAAGGGTATCCTACATTGCTCATCTCATAAGTAAGAGCATTGCCTCCAGAAAAAAGGAAGTTATAACCTTCCTGTACTCTTCTCTCATCAGGCCAATAACTGAGTACAATGCTTCTTTTGGTATGTACCTTTCCAAGCACCTGCAGCAATTGGAGAGACCACAAAGGTTCCTTCAGAATCTATCCTATGTGGATCATCTAAAATCACTGTCACTTTATTCTGTTTCATACAGACTACTCAGAGGCAATCTCTGCCTTGCATATAAGGCAATCTCTAACTCTGCTTTATTGGAAATGCTGCATATCCTCAAGTCAAATAGTACACGGGTTACTTACTCTAAAGACCTTAACCTGGTATGTGACATTAATAGAACCTCCTGGAGGGACAGATTTGTCTCCAAGATGTTACCACACCTTTGGAACAGACTCTCACTTCATTTCAAACAGAGCACCTCATTGGCCCTCTTCAAATGCAATCTGGACAACTGTATGGGTAACCATAAATTCACCCCAGGGGTTCCACCTGTGTCCCTTTTGGACAAGGGCAATAGGTACTGATCATGGAAATAAGGGTAGAACTTGGCTGGGCTTGTAAAGGCCCTAGGGCCATTAGCCTACTAACTTCCTATGATTCTATGAAGGCCTTGGCTAAGTCAAGGCAGGCCGTATGCACAGATTTGTCTTTGTCAATAGCTCTGGTGACATTTTCAAAGAGGTTCATCTGGTTTAATAGGCATGACCTGCCTTTGATAAAACCAACTGTGTTGGACCAAGGGTTTGGAGTCACCTAAAATCCTTATTTATAAGGTCCATGATGATTTGTTCCATGGCCTTACAGATAAGACTGCTTATGGGTCTGCAGTTCCCAGGATCTGTTAATTATTCCCTTTATGAAGGGGGATGGTGGTTGCTGTTTTCCATTCAGCAGGGACAAAACCAGTACTCAGGCTGTGGTTGAAGAGAGTACCTAATGGAGTTGCTAACTCATGTTTTACACCATTCAAAATGTAACCTGGGGTGCCATCCAGTCTCATAGAGGATGTGTTTTGGCCTTGGAGAGAGCATTAATGACTTGCTCTTTGAAAATGCAAGGTAGGGGAAATGCAGAAGGCATGTTTTGTGTAAGGTTTGGAGAGGATGGGAGGTAAAATTTTCACCAAACCTGTCAGCATATAGGTCAGCTATTTTCACAGTATCAGTGTGTGTGTAATGCTTTTGACAGCTAGTTCAGCACATGTCTGTCCTACCTTTTAGGTTATGGTTATAGCTGAAGAATGCCTTATGGTTATCCTTAGCTATGGTTGTTAAATTTGTTTCAAAGTTGCCCTTAGAGGATTTTGCAAGTTGTCTTATCTGTTTGTTCAAACAGAGGAGGGCCAGTGCTGGGACCTTTCTTTCTTATTCTTAGACAGCAATTTGTTCCTCTTGTTGTATAACTTATTAATGCTAGATGTCCACGAGGGAGGCTTGTTTTTTCTTGAGGATCTTGTTTTGATCTTATCAGGTACAGCTCTGTCAATACATTTGTATAACTGATTGTATATGGCATTTGTGTATACCTTAGTATAGTTGTCAATTGTATCTGTGGGAACAGGAGACTGGAAATTATGTATGCCATTCCTTAGGAGGGTATAATTCGCTTTAGTATATGTATCATGTTTCATTGAAGGGGGCCTATAGCTAATGATGACTTGAAGGGGGGGGGTCTTACCCGCAGTTGAACTTGGAGTAACTCCATGGAGTTTTCCTGTCTAACCAGTATAGGGATGTATTTATCTTTGAAGATAGATATTCCTCTCCCTTTAGTTCTCACATGTTCATTTTGTGGTCTAAAAGTGTGGAGGGCATTGTAGTTTTGCAAGGCCAGGGTACTTTCTGCAGCCTTGAACCAAGTTTCAGTGACTGCATAGACATCAACGTCCTACAGGAAGAGGAGTGCTTCCAGAGAGTGCAGCTTCTGATTTAAACTCTTATCATTTAGCAGCATAACCTTTAATTTATTTGTGAAAGATAGTTTCACATCGGAAATTTTGTTCTTGAGTCCTTGCATAAAAAAGCGCTATGTGGTAGACAAATGTGACAGCCAGTAACCAAAAGCCTAGAGGTGACAGATGAAGACCATCTCTGGCAATGCAGCATGGTCTATAAACTATGTCATCCTAAGCTGACAGGAACTGGATCTCCTTAGAATGACACGAGAAAGTAAGCCAATTGCTGAAGTCAATCATTTTTTTGTATATATTGTGGTATCATCCTAGGTGAGGGTAGATTGCTGCTCAAGGCTAGGGACATACCTGCTTGGGAGAGATATTCAGGGAGGTCAATCAAGTCTCTCTCTTCATATAGTTCAGTGAGGTGTGTCTGAAGTCATTCACACTGTAAGTTCATGTGTGATCTGACGGATCTTGGCACCTTATTGACAGCTCACCGTAAACTTCTCCTTGTCTAGCCTGGTGAGTGGGATATCTGTGTGTCACACAATGGAGTCACTTATGACTAACAAAATTGGTTTAGATGTGCTTTGCTTTAGGGGCTTATTTGATGAGACACTGATGCTTGTGTTTTTATGTGTATTGAGTGCTGTAGGTGCTGTATTAGGTGTAGCATGTTTGTGTTTTGAAGTTCTCTGGTGTTTAGGTAGGTTTTTGATAAGTACCTCTGTGCATGATGGTTTGTGTGTTGAGTGCATGGCTTACATAAGAGGTGTAGTATGTGAGCTGACAGCCTGTTCAGTGTTAGTGTTCTGTGTGTGAAAGAGCAAGGATTTCAGATTCTTAGTGTGGATGCATCTCTCACAAATTGTGCTTGTATAATTTAGAAGTAGAGGGTTGTCAGTGTACATGAGGCAGTTGCTACACTGCCTCAGGTTACCCATGTCAAGCAGGCTGGTAGCAGAAATGAAGGGAAAGTGACCATCCATAATGCTAGGTTAAATCCTGTTTTCGCAGTGGGGAGAGAAAATAGAGGGATGCATACATACTGAAAATGAATACAATGTAGCATGCTGCAACTAAAACTGAGAAGATATACTAAACATAAATATACCAGTTGGTGGTAATCTTTGCACTGCTGTTCAAAATGGATTTAGATCCGGTGCAATATAATTCATAATCACTTAATAATAGCTCAACATATTTATAAATGTATGTATAAATGCATTTCACTTAAAAAATTTCCCACTGTAAAAAAATATGAATTTCTAATGTAAAAGTCATTTTGTGTGGCATGTTGTATCTGCTGGAAAAATTAAGCAATCATGATAACATGTCAGCAAGACCTACCGTGGTTATGATATTGCATTATTTCAATATATGCCATTGTAATTCCAGTATACAAATCCAGCTTTAAAATTTTGTCAGGTACACCTGATTACATTGTTCCTGAAGTCTTTGAAAATTGCACTGATACAGTCAAGAAATTCTTAACTAAATTAGCAGAAGATTTAGCATCTGAAATTTCACACACTACTTATATTTTATACTCTGGGTAGCGGGTGTGCTAAATTGTGTTTAACATAAATTACGCTCAGTGTAAGCAGTACAGGAAAAGAATACAGTTGTACCAATATATATATATATATATATATATATATATATATATATGTGTGTATATATATATATATATATATATATATATATATATAGATAGATAGATAGATAGATATATGTGTTTGTGTGTGTGTGTATGTATATAAAACATGGTATCATGAATGAAGCAGCAATGAAATTTTTCATAATTAATTATATAACATTATGAAGGATTCAATACTGGGCATTTTCAGTGTGTATAAAGTAATCATAGAACTGATCTGTTTCCTAAATTTGGAAGGTATGAGATTAAATTTAATTTAGGATGGCCAACAGGGTCTATATCAGCATATCGAATTCTGAAAACATTGAATGCAATTTAATCGAACTGAAATGTTTGAAATCTCAACAGAGCGAACTCACGGAACATTGATTTCTTTCTCAGGGTTCCGTGCAAAAAAAAGAAAAGTTCAATACTTTAAACAGTGACAGAAGTGAGGGGCTTCGCACCCCATACCCCCCAATGTGGGGGTGCACCCCCCTTACTTAAATATACCAACTCTGAGACCGTACCACAGTGGAGAAAATAACAAACTCTGATGACGGCCCACCGATTTCTTTACCTGGGAAAGAAATCAATGTTCTGTCAGTTCGCTCTTCTGAGATTTCTGACATTTCAAAAACAAATTAAGAAAAAACGAGTAACTAAATCCAAAACGTAGGCTCCGAGAAGTGCTAGGACTGCAAGTATTAAACAAAAACAGGTGTTTAATAGAACAAAATGTATTCAATGAAGTGCTTTTCATCGCTTTCAGTAAAGCAACTTCTTCAGATTAAAAAACATACCTCCAACGCACATATAAATAGTTGAATCGTCATGTCACATGATCAAACATCATTAGTAAAAAAAATCACATGATACAAAATCAAATAAAATTGTTCACTTCATGGATCATAAAACCATAAAAACAAACCTAACAATTAGTGGTTATGTCACTACCACATCACCCAAAAAAACCTTGAATTTTCCACTAGTGATAGTCTCTTTTAGTAACATATTGCCATAAACTAGTTAAACAATAGCTGTTATCTGCTAAGACTTTTTAGTTTAAGTAAACAGCCAATATTACAGGATTCATTTAAACCTGGGTTTGCAAATGCATTCAGCCTTATTTGCCATGCTAATTCACATTCTTCAAGGAGTAAGTTAACAGGGCCACCTCTAATATCACAATGAATCTGATCTATTGCCTTAAATACAAATTTGTGACCTCTGTTCATCACTGTATGTTTAGCCAATCCGTTATCAAGTTTATTGACTTCAATTGCATGTGTGTGTTCGTAAACTCTGTCATGGAGTCTACGCTCCATTTTGCCAACATAAAATGCGTTGCAAGATGTACACCTAGCAATGTAGACCACGAGTTTAAAGTTACAGTGTAACTTTTATTTTAACTCGTACTTTCTCTCATTAATAAAAAATGTTCTACCTGTTTCACTGAATTTACACGTTACATCTACCACACACAGACATTCCTGCAGACCTGTGAGTACCTGTTGCTGCGTTCTTTTCAAAGAGGTTTTTAAGGTTCACACCCCTTCTAAAAACTAGCTTAGGGACCCTACCCAACTTTTCTAATAAGAGTTTGTTGCACTTAATTAACTCCCAATTTTTAAGAAGGATAGTTCTAACAATTTCACTCTCTGTAGAAAATGTAATAAAACTAGACTCATAAAGATTTGTAGTAATGTTGTTAAGTTTTCTCTGTTGTAGGCAGGTGATTACCCATTTTTCTGATTTTTGCACAGGGAGTCAGGGTGTCACTTCATCAGTGACAATCATCTAGAGCCAATGATCACACCTCCAGGTGGCTAGCAATGTTGTTGTTTGTCTTTTGGCTTTTTCCTGGTAAGGGGTCGACACAGCGGAACTCCAGTCCGCTAATGATTGGCAGTAGATTTTTATGAAACGCCGAGGTGCCAGCTCGACTCCCAACCTTCAACGAAGGCACACCCATTTTTCACGCATGTCTTTGGAACGCTACCCAACCACGAGGAGGACATGCACACTCCACACAGAAGACACTCCCAAGCCACACCAAGAATCCAATGGGAGAACGTCTTGCTGTGAGGTAACAATACTAACTATAAATTGTTATATGTTCTACAAACTGCTATTTTATTTTATTGTGATCATTATAAGGTTTATTTTTAGAAGTACATTTAATTTGTGTAACTCTTTATATTAAATATAAAAACAGCATAATTAGAAAACTATTTTAACAAGTTAATGAATGGTATGTGTATGTTTTTAATTTTAAGTGAACTGATACTTTTTTTTATATTAATTCTTTCTTTGACTCTAGATTATACAACAAAAATAATATCCAATGCAGATGTCTTCCATAGTCACCTAGTACCTATACTGTCTGATTTATTATCTGTATTACCGGTTCTCCTTGATAGCAAGCAACCTCTATGTCAGCACTGTAATGCATCAGCAATATAATGTTTCAACCGCTAGCAAATATTCTGTTTTGGCTTGTGTTGCTTTAGTATCCTCTGATGTACTCTGATCAGTGAGCTACTGCACTTACCTTTACTCCCTCAGCCATAAAGTCTATATTAGCCTCTGATACTGGGCCCATCCTCATGGGGGGTATGAATAGAGATTGCTCTACTAAAGTACAATAGCAGGTTAAGACAAAACTCAGGTTACCCCACTGGTATTGCATCTTGATACTTCAAAGGGGACCTTCAATGTGTCACTTAACCCCCTCCCTTAACAACCTGCCATTCAAGCTGCAGTGGATGAAATGCAGTGGTGTTACCTTGTTTGATCCTGTGCTCAGTGCAACTTATCCAACTCCTCTCAGAATCAACAGCATTGTGAATCAAGTAACCACCCTCCTTCCAAACAGGTAAGTGTCAGACATTCATACTTACCCTTTTGGCTGGCTCATTTAACACCTGCATTTCTAGTCAGTTGTGGATAGTCTGGGTCACTGTCAGAACATTATCTTTCTGCAGTATAAAGTTGGATTTAACTTCTTCAAAATTAACCCATCACACCCTTTAAGGTGTGAACTAAAGCAGAATTAATCAACATTAGTACCACTTAATACTGAAAATCTACAAGACAAGATACATGCTTTGTTTTTACGTAGGAGAGGAAATTTTCATCTTCAGAAATAATAATAATGCATGCTTATTCAATGATTCAAGCATGATTTTAAGAGAGCAAGAAAAATATAAGGCCAATATTCACTTCATTCAGATGTCCTTTTATTTTCAGTGTACTAGGTTCTGATCCAGAGATATTTTGTCATAGTTTGTGTAACTGTTGAAATGTAAAGTTCAAAACAATCTGGTGTAGAAGCCAGACCCCAAGCTGAGTTATCCACTAACCATTACGGTTTAGTCATCTATGACAGTTGTTGATGACATATAAAAATAGTAGCCAGTGTCAGAAATATAAACAGACCACCCAATAAATCAGCACTCTGATTAGTAATACAAGATAACATCCACTTAAATATTAATTATATTTGACAAGATGTTGTGACAGTGAGAAGGATGGTTTATTCTTTAATGGGACTAATGTTAAAATATATTGAGTGGAATTCAGTGAATCATCAAGGACTGGTGACTATCTGGAAGAAAAAATACTTTACATACATGCATTCATATATATATATATATATATATCCCAGACCGAGAACAATGATAGATACTAACTGCAAATCCAACCAAACAATAGAAGCGATTCCCAAGTCCAGAATGTTTCCAACAGCTGTCGCACCAACTCGTATACGAGACAAAAATGAGCAGTTCACTAATAAAAACTCCTTTATTGAACGTAAGCGCTTTCACGACATTAAGTCGCTTCCTCAGACGTTAACAGATTTAAAACTTCCATCACTTGCATTTATAAAAGAAAAGCACATCACATCCTGTACAAAAACATCACTTCCTGTTTAAAAACCAAGGTTGCGTCTGTGTCCTAAAGGTACTGTCACATTCATATTACAGTATTAAATCACACACAGAGTGCCATATTCAGTGTAGCGTATCACCCTTAGGGTGGTACCTGTATCCTTGCATATTAAGCCAAAATTGCCCAAATTCACGATCGTGCACATCCCATTCCTGTTCATGAAGTATAAAGGATGATAAACAAATACTTAAACAATAAATCATGACAACAACACTCCCAAGTAGATCAGAGCTGACAACAGCTCATGTCATGTGCATAAAATTAGGTTGTCTATAACGTCTACGACAATAAATATTACGGGAGTCACAACTCTCATTTGAAAATCTCGAGCTCAGGGCTTAATGTAAAGTAACAACCCTCAACAGCTCATGGCGTATAAGACACTTAAAGTAAACCTAAAAGTACAATAAATGTACATGTATATATCGCAAGTTCCTACAAGCAAATAAAAACAGAAGACTATCAAAATAAAGCACTAAACGATGATTGTCACTATGTGCCCCATCATCGCTGTTCTGTCAATGATCAGAAACGACCAAATGAATAAGACTTTGACCGCTGAGGTGTTAGTTGCATGCCGTTGTTCCTATGGACAAACAAAAAATATTATGTGTAGGCTCGGCATGTTTTCAATGGTTATAACATACCCTTCCGGCCATAATAATGCAAACAAACGAATGTGCCCATGCAATTGATATAGTGGTTAAAACATCCATAGCAATATTCTAAGATAAAAAACAACAATATGAGTCCAGGTCATTATAACAAATATGGATTCATCCACGGCAGCATGATCTAGATGTTGATTACATGTGGATACTACCTGCCACACTGTAAAAAGACAACCCTTGGATTATTCAGGATCGTTGCCTATCCATCACCCCTGCAGGGGCTTTGGAAGAGGGAACCTAGAGTTCATCATGACTCATGATAATTACCCAGGGTGCTCTTATGGGTAAACAACATGGTCAGTTCTGACCATGGCCCAGACACTACCACTGGTATCACTGCACATAGAAAGACGATACCTTTAGTCGGTGGTATATGGTGTGAATGTCTATATAAAAGAATCCATGTTGACAAGAAACGGGTGCCTATAGCACTAATGTATCGGTCTAGCCTTAAGTACAGGTCTGATGGATACAGACTCATTCAGGCCTAGGCACCTATGTGCAGCAAGTCTCAATATCCATTTAAGCTCGATCTCTTCAGTTAAGTTGACAATGTCGCCACCCCTCATCCTTGGATGTACAACTTGTAGGACTTGAAATAGAAAATCATGTTGTTCTCCTGGTGCAAGCATGTGCTTCGAAATGGCACTGTATTTCTCATTCCTCGCAAAGGCATAATGATGGTCCCGTATTCTCTCCCTTAGTGACCTGTTGTAAGTTGGTGCCAGTCATCCTGCCACTAGGAATGAATACAAGCTATGTGCAGCAGGTTATCAATGACAACTGGAACTCCTTGATGGCAGATCCCCAAATTAGATTGATCGTGGGCAACTGTCCTCAATATGTTTACAAGAACTGTAACAATTTAAAGCAGATGCTGTGCTTTCCTAATCTATCCAGCTCTGGTTATATCAAGCCTCATCCATTACAGTTGGGCACAAAAAGGTGTGGTTCGTGCGCTCAGTGTGCCTACATTGACACTTCCAGATTTTTCAGATGTCCCAACGATGGGAAATTATGGGAGCTACGCTACTCAGCTGATTGCAACACCAGGAATGTGATATATGTGGCGCACTGCCGGACCTGTTTTTCTTTCTATGTTGGGAAGACGAACAGGTCCCTAAGGGAGAGAATACGGGACCACCATTATGCCTTTGCAAGGAATGAGAAATACAGTGCCATTTCGAAGCACATGCTTGCACTAGGAGAACAACATGATTTTCTATTTCAAGTCCTACAAGTTGTATATCCGAGGATGAGGGGAGGTGACATTGTCAACTTGACTGAAGAAATTGAGCTTAAATGGATATTCAGACTTGCTGCACATAGGTGCCTAGGCCTGAATGAGTCCGTATCCATTAGACCTGTACTTAAGGCCAGACCAATACATTAGTGCCATAGGCACCCGTTTTTTGTCAACATGGATTCTTTTATATAGACATTCATACCGTATACCACCGACTGAAGTTATTGCCTTTTTATGTGCAGTGATACTAGCGGCAGTGTCTGGGTCATGGTCAGAACTGACCATGTTGTTTACCCATAAGAGCATCCTGGGTAATTATTATGAGTCATGATGAACTCTAGGTCCCCCTTTTCCAAAACCCCTGTAGGGGTGATGGATAGGCAACGATCCTGAATAATCCAAGGGTTGTCTTTTTACAGTGTGGCAGGTAGTATCCACATGTAATTAACATCTAGAACATGCTGCAGTGGATGAGTCCATATTTGTTATAACGATCTGGACTCATATTGTTGTTTCTCATCTTAGAATATTGCTATGGATGTTCTAACCACCATATCAATTGCATGGGCACATTCGTTTGTTTGCATTATTATGGCCGGAAGGGTATGTTATAACCATTGAAAACATGCCGAGCCTATACACAATATTTTTTGTTTGTTCATAGGAACAACGGCATGCAACTAACACCTCAGCGGTCAAAGTCTTATTCATTTGGTCGCTTCTGACTATTGATGGAACAGCGATGATGGGGCACATAGTGACAATCATTGTTTAGTGTTTTATTTTGACAGTCTTCTGTCTTTATTTGCTTGTAGGAACTTGCGATGCATATATATACATTTTTTGTACTTTTAGGTTTATTTTAAGTGTCTTAAACGCTATGCCATGAGCTGTTGAGGGTTGTTACTTTGCATTAAGCCTTGAGCTCGAGATTTTCAAATGAGAGCTGTGAGTCCCGCAAACCTATTGTCGTAGATGCTATAGACAACCTAACTTTATGCATATGACATGAGCTGTTGTCAGCTCTGATCTACTTGGGAGTGTTTTTGTCATGACTTATTGTTTAAGTATTTGTTTATTATCTTTTATACTTCATGAACAGGAATGGGATGTGCACGATCGTGAATTTGGGCAATCTTGGCTTAATATGCTAGGACACAGGTACCACCCTAAGGGTGACACGCTATACTGAATATGGCACTCTGTGTGTGATTTAATACTTTAATATGATTGTGACAGCACCCTTAGGATACAGACGCAAACTTGATTTTAGACAGGAAGTGTTTTTAAACAGGAAGTGATGTGTTTGTACAGGATGTGATGTGCTTTTCTTGTATAAATGCAAGTGATGGAAGTTTTAAATCTGTTAACGTCTGAGGAAGCGACTTAATGTCGTGAAAGCGCTTACGTTCATTAAAGGAGTTTTTATTAGTGAACTGCTCATTTTTGTCTCGTATACGAGTTGGTGCGACAGCTGTTGAAACATTCTGGACTTGGGAATTGCTTTTATTGTTTGGTTGGATTTGCAGTTAGTATCTATCATTGTTCTCGGTCTGGGATACTGTTTTCCTTGCAATTTGTTCGACAGGGCTTGCTCGTTGAATATATATATATATATATATATATATATATATATATATATATATATATATATATATACACACACACACACACACACACACACACACACACTCAGCCCTGTTTTACAAATACATTTGTTTCTCTGTGACACAGTAGTATCATGGTTGATTGTAACAGTTTTGTCTTTTTTTTCTCTCTTCTTAAGTGAAAAAAGTGATTTTGCAAAGATAAAATGATTAAAGCTTATGGAGGAAAGCATAATGCAGGAATAATTTGAATAAAGATTTATTTTAGTCTACAGCATGAACCATAGCATCCGTGTCATAATAAATACATTTTGTTAAACATTATATGCGTACTATAAATATAACTGAACATTTCAATCATTTCTACCTTACATTCTGTTTTAAAAGTTTTAACTCATTTGTTCTTTCACATTTATTTCTCTCACAATGTTAAGCTATATCAAACTGAACAAGGCAGTAAATATGAAGGTGAAACCAAGTGTAAAGAATTTGTTTAAAAAGAATCTTTCCAGTGGAATAATAATAATAATTCATAGAAGCAGAAACTGATTTTTTTTTTTATAATTCATTCTAACATGACATCTGCACCTACAGACTTTTAATGAAGGCATGCTGGTATATACAAAACAAAATGAAAACACTTTTTTATATCAAGTTGTGTCTTAGGCCATTATTTATTGAAGGTACTGGTAGAACGAACTAGCATATTTTTTTACCAGATGACAGCCCCCCCAAACTAAAATATTCTCTGCCTTCTCCCCATCAGCCCATTCATTATTGAATAAGGATAAGAGCCAGACTCCAGACTCAGTGAAAACCCTACAGCCTATTCCTTCTTAACACAGGACAAAGTCTATAATCATTCTGTTTACCCACCAGCGTAGCTCTCAACCTCCCATGTCCAAAATGTGGGACACAACTCTCACAATGTGGAACAGATGGGCAAATTGTGGAATACTTACCATTATACAATGACTGGCAATTAGCATTCCAAAAGGTGCATGCTGATTAGCCAGCCCAACCAGCATGCCCGTTGTAAATCCAACATATACTAATGGAAAAAGGCCCGGTCGCCCAGTCTTTTTCTAGTAGTATATGTCCTGATTTTTTTTGTCTGTGTGATCACAGGTAACAATGGAGAAAGGAAGATCTCCATTGCTTTAATCTCGCTATGTTATACGTTTAACATAGTGAGATAAAATATATCTCGCTATATTAAACTCGTTTAACATAGTGAGATAGCTTTAAAAAACCAACAGAGAGCTTCCTTTCTCCATTGCTTCCTTTACACTGCTCTGATGTACTGCATAAGCTTGGGAACACAAGTTCCATATGAATGCTTGGTACACCAGAAAAAGCCCTAGGATAGCAGAAAACCGCGAAAGGGCACCACAGAGGTATTATACAAAGACATTATTTAAGAAAAGTAAGTATTATTTTTCTTAAATAATGTCATTGTATAATAGTAATAACACTTGTCTGGGTGAGGGTAATGCTAGATTTACCCATGGTTGTCTTTGTTTGGTCACTTGGGCTTCGACCTCATGACCAAACCACACCAACCATGGGTAAATCTAGCATTACCACACCCAGATGTGGGTTATTGCTTTAATGACCAATTAGGACGCTCATAACATAGTAATTGTTTTCCATATTTAAAAGAGTTGTTTTGATGCATTAGTATGATTCAGTATTATATCTCATGAGTATTAAGGGTTTTTACTTACAAGAGTTATTTTGATGAATTAGTATGATTCAGTATTATGTGCCAAGTGTATTTGTTAAAATTGTTAATGAATGTGAGTCAAATGTTTTCAGTGTGGAACAGCATGGAGCATAGACTTCATAAGACTCTGAAGGAAGAACAATACTCATAATGAGGCACAGTAGAAAGGTACTCTTCCCACAGAGGCAAGGTAGTGGAGGTAGCGGGAATTCCAGTATGTGAGTCATGTTGATCCCAATCCCAGTCCTTATCTAAGCCCATTCCCATGTTGTGTAGCAACTGCATTGTGCTATAGTCTGTGATATAGAATGCACAGAGGAGCCTTCCGACACTAGGCACAAAATGCAGTCACTACAAGCCTGAAAGTTGCATCTTGTTGCAATATCATCATATTTGCCAAATGAGATCAGCAGCAGTAGGAGTGTATCATATAACTGGTTTGTTTGCAGTTAAAATCATTCTCTAGAGTCTCCTTGCTTCTTTATCTGTTAAAATTTTCATTTAAAGTCTCAGTGCTGTTTTTCTGCTGTGATTAACATTTCTGTAGTGTTTTCTGCCTAAGTAGTATTAGGTAGTAGCTGGAGCATTGTCCATATTCAGGCTTGTCTTCTGGGCCTAGTTGGTTGATTACAGAGGCTGTGTGTCTGAGCACATGTTCCAGGCCATCTTAGTTTAGCAGAAACCATTTTGCATTTCAGTGAGAGTGTAATGTTTATGATCATTGGCTGATGGGGGTTACCTGGACTATGGCTTGGAGTAAGCACCTCATTGGTTCTTTTGAGCTTTTTTAAAGTTGTTTCAAGTTTCAAATTTCTGTTATTTAAGAGGTTACCTTGCGAGTGTTTCTGCATTTTTACAGAGCTAATTGGAGGAAGGGCACTGAGCAAAAGTCTGATCTGTGATATATAACTTTAAGTATCCTGTTTTTTTTTTGCTTATTTTTACTAGATATCGCTTATCGATATTTATAGCACTTTTATTGTCTGCTACATACATTTTACTGTATTTTATAGCTATAACCTAATCTGCATGGTTGTACTAAACTTTTCTGCCTCACAGGGCTGATAAATAAGTTTTTTTCTGTCACACAGTTTGTAAATCTTTTCTAGCTAGTTTTTCTTCTGAATTCCTGCCAAGGAGTGTATCATATAACTGGTTAGGTTTTCAACCCTCCCTCTATATTGGTATCCTGTTCTTATACTAGGTGGCTTTGCAGGTGCCCACCCCACTGTAAATTTGATCTGGGACATTCCTCCCAGTCTAGTGTCATAAACTCATTCTACCTAATACAGAGAGAACATTTGAGAAGGCCAACCCACTTAGTTTCTTAACCATGAATTATCTTCTGCTCCTCTTTCCTCCCTTTCCACTAAAAAAATGCTAAATTCTCCCTGTGTTCTGACTGAGTGTGCTTCTCCGCTAATAAGTATATTTTTGGCACTTTTTAACTGTTCAGAGTTGAATAAAACAATAATTGAATTCAGTTCAGAATACATTTTGAATAAATTGCATTTATTTAGACTGTATTTGCTTTAATACTGCTACACACTCAAGTGTGCTAGCTTACACTGCATTTGAATTGCTTTTATTGCTGTTTTAGCTGCTTTTCTGTAAAACAAAAAATATATATACATTTTAAGCTTGTTTCTTGCCTTTCCCATAACTAATCTAGTCCAGATACAGATTTGCTGTATCCAAGAATGTTTGTAAGCTTCTGAGCCCCCCCCCCCAAGCCTTTCCCTGTCAGAGGGAAGCCTTCTAGCTTATCAGTGGGAGTGGTAAGCACTAGGTAGTCTATCTACCACAAGAGAGTGGTTTCTGGACCAGAAATTGTAGTATATTGGCTGTTTGGGCAGTTTTTCCATCTCTTTCAACTTTCTGGTTTAAAACCTCACGTTTGTGCTTCTCCCCCTTTCCTGTAAGTAGTCTAGTCCAGATACAGATTTGCTGTATCAAGGACTGTATGTAAGCTTCTGAGCCCACCAAGCCTTTCTGTGTTGGAGGGAAGCCTTCTAGCTTATCAGTGGGAATGGTAAGCACTAGGTAGCCTAGCTGCCATAAGAGGAGTGGTTTCTGACCCAGAAATTGTAGTTTATTGGCCATTTGGGCAGTGTTTCCATCTCTTTCAACTTTCTGCTTTAAAAGTCCATGTTTGTGCTTGCATCCCATTTTTTCTGTAACTAGTCTAGTCCAGATACAGATTTGCTGTACCCAGGACTATTTGTAAGCTTCTGAGTGGTGTCAAAGTCTGCTCTTCAATTTTTCCCATAAGTCTACTAGTTCTCTCCTCTCCTGCACTTTTACTAGCTTATTAATCTAGCACTTTACAAGACTTCTTCTAGCAATTATTGTAGCACACAAAAGTGCTACCAGCACTAAACGTTCTACAAGGAAACAGCTCCAGTACTTATTATTAATGCCCACCTCTCCAGGCATGTCTAAAGGTCAGTTCCCTGTGCTTTTTCCTATTAATCTGGTGAACTTTGGCATCCTTAGGCAATGTTGCAACTGCCTCATGTACACTGACAACCCTCTCCTCTTACCTCACAACACTCAGACTTGCGAGAGATGCATGTATATATCCAAATTGGAAGCCATGCACTCTCCAGCCAAGACCAGAATAGCTGGTCAAGAGAAGGTCAACACTTGCACCATACCACATGGAACACATAGCCCTCCAGAACACACACCAGCACTGCCTTTACATAAAAACACAAACCGCACACCCAACTTCGTGGAGGCTCTCAATAAAAATCTACCCAAACAGCAGAGTCCTCCAAGGCAGAAATGCACTTGAGCACCACAACACAACACTCATCATGAGACACATAACTCTCCTAAACATTGTGACACTCAACCAAAGCCCCTAAGGCAAAACAGCATGCCCAACACACTAGTCATAGGTGACTTGATAGTGAGGCACACTGATGTCCCACTCACTAGGTTGAATATGAAGAAAGTAACAGTTAGCTGCCTGTCAGGTGCTAGGGTCCACCACAAAACGCATGCACTCAGGTCCCTCAACAACAGGTACAAATATGACTCTGTCATTGTACATGTGGGTGTAAATGACATGAGACGTACCTCCCTGGACTACATGAAAAGAGACATGGAGGAGCTCTCATATTATGTAGCCCAGGTGGATATAACCCTAGCCCTGAGCAGCATCCTACCATCACCCATAATGATACAACAGTACAAGCAGAAAATGAATGATTTCAACAACTGACTAAGTTTCTGGTGTCATTCTAAGGGTATCCAGTATTTGACTGCCTGGGATGACATGATTGACAGACCTCAATGCTTTGCCAGAGATAGCCTGCATCTGTCACCTTTGGGCTTCTGAATACTGGCCAAGGCTCTTGCCACCCCCTATAGTGCCTTTTTTAGGTGGTGTTCCAAAGACTAAATTACCACCATAATAGCTACAAACAAATGCAATCTGAGGGTCATGCTGCTCAACATTAGAGGTCTAAATCTTAAAATGCACTCACTCGAAGCACTCCTTAAAATGGATAACATCGACATTTGTGCCGTAACAGAGACCTGGTTCAAGGCAGCAGAAAGCACCCCTGCACTACAATGCTATAACTCATTCCAAACCTTTTGGCCCCAGAACTTGGATTGAAGCTCCAAAGACGGGGGTGTTTCCATATTCATAAAGGATGCACACACCTCCAGACTAGTAGCCCAACATAATGCATCTGAGATACTTCAGGTGCAGCTAACATTGGGTAAAACAGCGATTCAGGTTGTAGCCTGCTATAGGTCCCTAACCATGTCCCAAGACTCACACTCCATGTTCATAAGCACCCTGGAGAATATTAAGGTCCAACCAACACTCTCATACTGGGTGACTTCAACTACCCCTCCATTAACTGGGAAAACTAGTCATGTTCTCCTAGACAGGAGGGTTATGGCTGACAAAGTTTGCAGATGACTGCAAACTGGGCGCCATAGTCGAAAACACATCTGACACCGATATCCTCCAGAAGGGCCTCACAGAAATGGATAACTGGTGCCAGAGCCATGGCCTGAAGTTAAACGCCAAAAAATGCATAGTCATACCCTTTGGGAAAAACAAGGCTACCCCTAGCTACCATATAGGTGGCAATCCACTGAGCACAGAAAAAGTCATCAGAGATCTGGGGACCCAGGTTGACAGTAGCCTTTCGTTTGACACTCATGTTGCTAAAGTAGTTAGGAAAACCTTCTATATCACCCACCTGATCATGAAGGGATTCACATCTAGATCAAGGGAGGTCATCGTCGCCCTGTACTCATCACTTATTAGACCTATGATTGAGTACAATGCCCCATTCGGAATGTATCTGACCAGACACCTGCTGCAGCTTGAAAGGCCCCAAAAGTTCCTCACCAAAAGGATAAAGGGTCTCAAAAATATGTCTTATGCTGCCCGACTGAAAGAACTCCAGCTCTATTCAGTCTCATACCGCTTGCTCAGAGGTGACCTGTGCCTGACATATAAGGCCATGTCAAACCCAGATTTGATGAATATGCTTCACCTCAAAAATCTAGATCCCTCAGAACCACAAGGGCGGAGACTTAAACCTTGACACGGTTATAAATAGAACGTGCTGGAGGGACAGATTCATCACCCAGAGACTCCCTATGCTGTGGAACAAAATCCCGGTGCATGTGAGGCAGAGCACCTCTCTGGTCTTGTTCAAGAGGAATCTTGACCAATGGATGGGAGATTGCAGATATACCCCAGGGATTACTTCAGCGTCACTGCTTGACAGAGGCACAGCAAAATGATAGGCATAGTTTTTATTCAAACTAAAGGGGTGGCGAAAGCCACATAACTATGGGCTAGGCTTATAAATGCCCTTGGGCAGATAGCCTAGTATGAACCTATGAACCTATGAACCTATGAACCTATGTACCAATACACTTAACCAACGTTTCCTGGAATTCATTAATTCCAATGCCCTGGACCAGCTCGTTCTTACCCCCACTGGAGGTAGCAACATCATTGACCTGGTCATTACTAACATGAGCGACCATTGCTCTACACCAATAGTCAACTCCTCCCTGGTTAGATCCGACCACAAATGAATCACCTTGGAAATCCACATCCCTCCCAACCACCCCCCTTGCAAAGGTAACCACCATGAAAAACTTCTCCAAAGCTAACTTTGGGCTCCTAAAAACAGAGGTGGCTAACTTCATTGCACCCATGCAAATGGAGATCAGTTGCATGACCGGTGAATCATACACTAATGCACTGTATGAACACATACACAAATGCATGGATCTCACCATACCCAATAGAACCAAGGCACGCTCCTCCAAAGAAAGGAAGCCAATCTCGTGGTCCCCTGCCATGAGCATACTCTACAACAGGAGGAGGAAACTGATGCTGAATAAGGTGAAGTCCCAAGACTGGAAAAACTCTCTTATCAGCCTCAACAAAAAGTTGACATCCTTCATCAAATCCTCTAAAGCTAGCTATGAAAACAGAATTGCAGTAGATAGTAAAGACAACCACAAGGCCTTCTATAGTTATGTAAAGAATCTGCATGGCAATACCCAGATTTGCTCTGAGCTACTGCACAATGGTACCCCCTATACCAAGCCAACAGATATTGCCAATATACTGGCCGACAGATTCAGTGCAACTTTACCCTTCTCTCCCCCCCCCAAGGGACTAGTCACAATACCCAATATGCTACCTGCCGAGCTTACTCACCAATCCTCCTTAACCCATTTCAAAAAAAGTCTCAAACTACACTTCCAATAGCATTGGCAATGTCTCTGCCTAAACCCTGACTAATCACCACATGCTGTTCCTGCCAACTCTCCCTAAGCATTTCAATCAGATACTCTAATAAGTGTATGAATTCTTGATGGGACTTAGCACATAACTGCATGTATTATTGTCTGAAACTGAAGCCACATGATTTTGATGTTGTTTACTATGTTTTATCTAAGTTTGGAACCCTACTGAAAACTGCATATTATACTTATCTCTAAATGTTTCTGTTGTTCCTAATGTATTTGTACTCTGTTTTTGGGAGCTTTTCTCCCTGAGCCTCTGCTGAAAATAGACATATATCCAGTCGGACTTTCCCGGTAAACAAATGTAAAAAATAAATAAATAATATCAGTGGATTGCCAGGGACCCAGTATTACTACTGCACAGGTTAAAACAGCACTGTCCAAGGCCAAGAATACAGCTTCTATGGGACCTGACAATATCCCTGGCTGTGTTCTACATGAACTACAGAGTGAACTGGCATCTCACCTGTGTGTCCTGTTCAGTCACAGCCTGACCTCAGGCTTTGTCCCTACCAAATGGCGTACTGCTGTAGTCATCCCTCTCCACAAAGGACGAGCAACTACAGACCCTAGGTACTATTGCCCCATTAGCCTGACGAGTCTGATATGCAAAGCTATGGAACGCATCATCATGGACCTAATAAACAAGGATATAGGGAATCTCCAAGCTCTAGATCCCACACAGTTTGGTTTTGTGAAGGATAGATCATGCCTGCTCAACTTGGTCAACTTCTTTGAGTCAGTCACCAGAGCTGTGGATGAAGGCAAGGTGGTTCATACAGCCTACCTTGATCTGGCCAAGGCCTTTGATACCATTTCCCCACTCAGGAATCATAGAAAAACTCACTAAGCTAGGCATCAACCCCTATTTCACTATGTGGGTAGCAAACTGGCTCGCATGTAGAACCCACAGTGTGAAAGTAGCTGACTCCCACAGGGTTCGGTCCTGGGTCTTCTCTTGTTTGGTATCTACTTCTCTGAAGTCCAGGCCAACACAAAGGGACTCCGGCTGAGAAAGTTTACAGACTATTGCAAGTTGGGAGCTATTATTAACTCTCCAGGTGATGCTGACATCCTACAGAAAGGCCTCACTGAGACCAACAACTGATGTCAGAACCATGGCCTTAAGCTCAATGCCAAAAAATGTGTTGTCATCCTCTTTGGGAAACCCCATTTCCCATGAATTACCACATCAATCATAATCCACTGAACACAGAAGGTATTATAAGAGATCTGGGAACACAAGTTGACAGCAACCTCTCTTTTGTCCATCACATTCCCACTGTGGTCAGAAAGTTCTTCTATGTCACACATCTCATTACTAAGGGTTTTGCATCCAGGAAGAAAGAGGTCATTGACTCCCTCTACTCTTCCCTCATTAGGCCAATCATTGAGTACAATGCCCCATTTGGCATGTACCTCACTAAACACCTGCAACAACAAGAGAGACGACAAAGGTACCTCACAAAGAGGATCCTAGGCCTTAAACATTTGTCCTATATGGACAGACTAAAAAAATTCCAACTATTCTCTGTGTCATATAGCTTACTTAATGGTGATCTCTGCTTGACTTACAAAGCCATGTCTCACCCAGCTCTGTTAGAAATGCTACATCTGAAAAAATCCCAATCCCTTCACACCACACACTCCAGAGACCTCAACCTCATTACCACAATCAACAGAACATGCTGGAGGGACAGGTTCATAACACAGAGACTGCCCATGCTATGGAATAGACTTCCCATACATGTCAAGCAGAGCACCTCACTGGCCCTCTTCAAGGGAAATCCTGATGAGTGGATGTTAAATAGAAAATTCACCCCAGGGATCACTCCAGTGGCTTTACTCGACAGAAGCACTGGGAACTAAGGTTGGGTGGCACAATGCCAGGATAATCCTATGGGCTAGGCTTGTAAAGGCTTCAACACCATTAGCCTAGTACATACCTATGAACCTAGGAATTGAACCCCCCCCGGAAAGGGCAAGCTGATATTGGCCACAAACTCCTCACTTAGCCATTTCAGCTTCATAATCTGCTGATCAAATTCAACTCATCTTGTATGCATTCAGAACTTTATCCCTCTATTCTACAGGGCCAGCCATGAGTGAGACTTTACAGTGTCTACCAGTGTTCCATAACTAATTTGTTGATTGCAGTGTATAAATAAAATTGTAGTGTTTAACAGTGATTTCTTTTCTCAGTATGTTTATATGTCAGGCAACAAACAGTGTTGTAAAATATAAATAAGCCTAACAAATTGGAAAATTCCTCTTTACAAGTTCTGGTATAAAAGCAGGCATGCAAACATTCACTTTTCTTGAGACTGTGAATCAAGATAGAAAATGAAAATTATAATATCATTAAATAAGGAAGCCATCTAAAAACTGTAATAGCAAAAGTATCAGACTCACATGTAATATATTATAAGATTTAAACCCTGAAAAACTTTTGTAAAATTCATAGATTAAATTCTGCATGACACATTTTGTAAGAAATTTTATTTGTAGTAATAAACCATTAAGATGTTTGTGCCACATGGATACCTATATTTAGGGAAGCTGCATCCCTTTGTTTTTATACATGTAACAGTTGAAATGGTTACAGATGAGTTGCAATTCATAAGCCTTCCTTTTAAAAGCAGTGTCGTCATCATCATTTTTAGAAGGCTTCATTCTTTGTTCTCCCTTAAATAATTTCATAAGCTCAAAGGATGTAGACCTTCAAGGTAAAATCCCATTGCAGTGACCTCCTTCAAAAGAAGAGCATTTTGCATTTTCACAATCAGGAGTAGTCACAGAAATGACTGTTTAAACCACAATATGCTAGTTTAGTTATTTAGTATAAAAAATGTTATACTCAGTATTTTTATAGTTTTCCTCCTATGATTAGTTCATAACTTAAAAGTTTTTACTTTAGTTTGCACACAGTTAAAACTTAACAAGTTCATCTTCTAATCTGGATCTGAGCAATCCAACAACCACACTACCATTGCTTGTTGGAAAATCAGTAATGAGTTGATAATGTTCTATCCAATGAGAGTGTCTTGCCTTTGAGATGCTGTCATCTTTCATTTTTTGCATGAAAGCTTGTGAGTGACGCATCTATTTCCAAAAGCAGGTTACCACCACATTGACAATCACATTCTCAGAAATGTGCTCAGCCTAACAGTGGATCTAATATATATATATATATATATATATATATATATATATATATATATATATATATAAAACACAAGATATGATTTTCTGTCTCATTTTTATGAAATGACTTAGCAGAATGAAATAAAAAGGTAATATGAAGTACTTCTAGGAAAGTTAACATTCACATACTGTGATAGCAGAACTGGCATGAAAACTTTCAGATACTCTACAAAATGAAACACTGTTTTTTTGGTCATGAAAACATGCTGGATTTTGAGGTACAGCAAGCAGCTCCTGTATTTACAATATTGTTTTCTCTGCCTTATAAGAAAAATACATGGTACTACTTTAATAAAAAGCAGCCAGCAGATTAAGAGTTGCACTTAGTTGTTATCAATAAGGGACATGTCATTAACATGATGCAAGTAACAAAAAATGTCATCAGCTGTCTGCATAAATTGTGTAGTGTTTGTGCAATGTATATAACAGATAAACTGTTACTTTATCAAATGATCTGTAAGGGGTCCATCTTGATTTGTCCTTGGTTGGGCATTGCTCTTCTACCAGCTGTAATTTGGTATATTTTTGTAAAATTCCACATTTATGGAAATTCATGTACCTGGCTAGTAGTCACATAAGGCACTGGCTGCATCCTTAGAACCACCTAGTTGCTCATATTATTGCACTAGAGAGCACACTCCTGTAACTCAAGAAACATAAAAGGAAATTTGACACCACAGTATTAAGCAATATTAGAGTATATTCCTATCTTACTCTTTAGGGAATTCCAGTAACAAACAGAAACATTACTAATTAGAAGGATGGTAGGAAGGTAATCCTTAACTGCCAGCAAGAGATCATTTGAAGATATACTGATTCTTTACAAACATATCTGTTATATTTAACATTTAGAACCCTTCTTAATGATGTACTGGTTAGACTGACTTTCAAGTACTGCCATCAGGTTGGAAGGACATGAAAAATCATCCATGATCGGAGTCCAGGTGGTTATGTCCCGAAAAAGTGATTTCTAAATGTACCCTACTCCTCTATGAGCATAAAAAAGAAAATATGATTGGTAACAGTGAGGACCAAGTAGCTACATAAACAATGCCTGCCATAAAACATCCTTGAAGTAAATAGTGGAAGCAGCTACTTCTCTAGTATTCATGACTTTGACCTCCAGAGTTTGTGAGTTGACAATTAACAAACAGATAACATAATACAATGCAGCTGGCAATAAGTTTAGACGGTATTTTGCTCACCAGTTGTAAGATCCGCTAACCCAATGAGATTATAAAGTAGTCCAGATAAAAATCACTTTAGCTAGCAGACTCTTTCTCTCTCTCTGATACCCTCCATGTGGGAGGAATAAAGACACCTTATTGAAGTTTTCAGTAGTTTGTTCAGTTAAGCAGGTAGATGGATGAGTTCCAATAGAGCAAGAACAATCATCCATCTAGCTACTTAACTGAATGAACTACTGGAAACTTTAACAAGGTGTCTTTATTCCTCCCACAGGGAGGGTATCAGAGAGAGAAAGAGAGAGTATACTAGCTCTGCTAGCTAAAGTGATTTTACCTGGACTAACCCTTCATACTCTGTTTCTTGTTAGTCCTGTCACCCTCTGGGTCAGCGATGGGATACCAGACTTCACTCGAGCTCTCTGGATTACCTCTGTTTTCTATCCCAGTGTAAAAGAGATGAACTGGTTCTTCTTTCTAAATGCCTGCACTCTCTTCGGAGAGTGCCTGAATTAGTGAAGAGCTCTCTTTACTCTAGTTCCTGCTTCCACTGAAAAAATAAAAATAAAAAAAATAACAGACTAATGCATAAGGCATAGGTTCAAGAAAACTAAACAAACTTGAAGAGGCAAAATCAGTTCATCTTGTGGGATACTATGTCCTGGTAAAAGAATAGTTATGAGCCCCTAGCCATGAGGGCCTACAATTTCAAGATTCAATGTACAGAGATGATGTCCACCAAAAGCAGCATTTTCAAGGAAAATGACTTCAGTGTTGCTGGATTAGCAATTTTACATGACAGATAGGCAAGCCTGCCATGAAGTCCACAATGCCATGGTCTTCATGTGTTCCACAGTGGAGGACAGATATGCAGCAACTTCATTAAGAACAACTTGAGCTTCCAGTGCTGTGCAAAAATGATGTGTTCATAAAGCTATAATCATCAGAAATAGCTGACACATACACCTTGGCCATGAAATAACTGATGATCAGATCATACAAGTGTCTAAGATGCATCAGACCTACCTGCAGACTGAACAAAAGAAGGGGTACTGAGCATAATTCTATAACATCTGAAATCCCTTTTCTTCTAGGAGGTACAGACTACTATGGACAAGGGCTGCTTGTAGCCTCCAGTCATCTCTGTGACTGGTATCAGAAAATCTGGTTAAATAAGAGGGTCATTATTAGGAATCGGGCCCTGATGTGGAGCCCTCTCGTTTGTTAAGATTCCATGCAATAGACTGGATTTTTGATCAGATAGAGAATGTACCTTGAAATAGCTGTTACTTCAATGCTTCCAAGGCTATGAGCTCTTGCCTCCAAATAATTGATGTGGGTCCCTTCCCTCACCTCTCTCTCTGAAGAGGCACACTTCCTCCACTGGTTTGGTGCCTAGTTGATTCCCAAACACATTAGCCATTGAGTTTGGCTGCAAAAGGTAATGAGCCAACAAAAGATTCATTCTAATTGTGCAAACCATCCAATCCCTAGGGTCTGACATTAACAATATGCCTGAAAAAAAATGGTGGCTTTGAAGCCACTGTCTTCTCATGGTTCACTGCACCACCTACACGTCAGGTATGCAGTCAGTACCATGACGATTGGGGCAGGTTTCTTGCCCTTAATATGCAGTATAGGTCAAGCTTGGTGTTCAAACTGAACCTTTACCAAAGTGGACAAAGCCATGGTCTTCTGGCCCCTCTCCAAGAGCAGAAATGACTGACACAGAAGAGAATTAAACTTCATCCTGATGAATGACTTTGTTTGAACTGGGAAAATGCAGAACTTCTTATATTTTAAATGTTACCCCAAGGAATTTCATTCTTGGGTATGCCCATAGGAAGGGTGGCCAGAGTGGATTAACACTGGCCCTCTGCAGAAGTCCTGCTTCCTCTTGAGATCATTTATTATGTCCTGGAAGGTCAGGCAAAGAACACATTTCTGAAAAAAAAAATGTGTCCAGGATCTTGTTCATTCACAAACTCCTTCTTGAAGGATAAAAACTCTGCCATGCAATCCTGTGTATACGCACACCTAAGCCTGTGGCTAAAGTATCAGGAAGTAAAAATTACAATGATGCATGTGGTATTCTGCAATAGTGACCACTGGCCTGGAAATGGGACATGTGAATAGTTAAGTGCCTTGAATGTAGTGGCAGAGAAGTAAACCCTTATTACTTACCTGTCACAATTTCTGGAGTCCTTATCTAATAGCAATATAGTATAATTATATGATCTCTTGAATCTGTGTTGGATCAAAGAAATGACAGAGGAGTCAACACTGTGATGATTATTGAAAAAAATATCTACTCAGGTGATAGTTTTGAGGAACATTGATCTTTTTGGGTGTACCAATGCAGAGTCTGGATGCCTCCAAACTGCTTTGAAGTATCCCTAATGGCAAGCTTCAAAGGCAAAATAACCCAAGGCCCCTAAGGAATCATCCCAAAATGTCTGTCAGGTTCTTCTTGTAGGAAGTGACAGGGGTCACTGGTTAGTCTAAACAGACCCACATTAGCTTGAGAGCAACTCCAAATTACTTATTATCCTTGCCCATATCACTGGCTTTGAGAGAATTTAAATCCTTATGATATCCCAAGAACAAGGCAGCATCATAACCTTCCAATTGTGGGTGTGAGTTTATACCGGGAATGTGAAAGACTGGGGTCAAGTGTCTGAGGACTGGGAACAGTGCTGTGTCATACACCAGCCAGAGGGTAGGACTGCTTGGAATAAGACCTGTGCCTTTTCTAGCACAATTTTCAGTTTAAAATTATTAGTGGTGTACTCCTGCTCACATGACTAAAGCAACCCCTAGATATCAAACATCACATTGATAACCATGCTGAGAAATGAGCCCTAGCATGAGAAGAACAGATGAACATTTGCAACTTATCACCATGTTGGCCTTGTGAGAGGGACCTGGAGGGGTAACTTCTGGTCTCAAGCACCCTTAATTCAGAATTGGTTGCCTCAAGAGACTAATCTAATTTTGGCCACCCCTGTTTGCATTTGAGGACCTAAAAACAGAGCAGTTCAAGAACCTTGGATTTCACCTTTAGTGTAGGTGTGTAGTGGGAAATGCATCTTTACTGGGAAGGACAGGGCATACTTTCTCACTCCGTACTTGAGAAATGCAGAGGATGGGTTCAAGGTCAAACCCTCAGTAGATGAAGATGAATTCACCATTTGAAGGAGACAGGACCAAATGCACACAAGGCTTACCTTGAGGAAGTTCTGCCCTCTGAAAACATGTCCATGTGGAAACTTTCCACTCTCTGCCTGAGGCTGACAAGAACATCCTTTGGCTTGTAGTCCTATCAAGCTCTCTCAACTGCTGCCATCTTAATAAAGGGAGCTAGCATATTTTCTCACCATCACTGTTCAGCAACCAGGATAAATCTCTAGCACATGTGCCAGTTACTGTTGCCATGCTGTCCCTAGAGACTATTCAGGAAATGATGGGGGACTGGGTCTCTGCTGATAATTGGATGGCCATACAGACATAGCCTGTGATAAGGACTGAAATGAGCTATGCAAATGAGAAAAAAAAAACAAAAAAAAAAAACACAGAACTCTTAAGCTCTGGGCCTTGAAGATGATCAAGTTTATGAATTTGGTGCCTTTAATTATAGTGCAGAGCTGTGTCAAAGGGACCAGACACATTTGTCCCCACCCATGCAGTATACAAGTGACCATAACTGTGATAGATTAATAAGACCTCATAAATGGTCACATATTTTTAAGGAAGCAATCAGTTATTAAATTGTTACCTTAATAAATACATTTTGTATTTTATACATTTTTTTCTATATAGCTATTGAAATAGTATGCAAAATGTGAAAGGTTTTAATACTACCTGAGTCACTGTTTCACGACTGGTACAAAATAATATTAAAAAAGAAAATTTTTGGATCTGCACCTTTAATGCAGGCATTGCTAAAGTGAAAACATTTTCTTAATAATACTGCAATCTACAATTATTTAAAGATGCATAGTTTGCTTCTAAGAAATTAGAGGCAAAGTATATTTACAACTGTTGTTAAAACAGTAATAAAACTTCCCCACTTTTCATGTATTGAATTCTGAACTAGTTAGTTTCAGTGACAAGTATTTTATGATTTTGGCCTGCATTCTGATCTTTCAGCTGTTCAAATTATTCCACTATTTTCCTACTTTATATGTGAAAAATGCACATTTTGTACAATAAATATGCATACGTTTGACATTTTTATAAATATACAGGTCTTATTGTAAAATTTCATAGCTGAATGGACACAAAACAGCACAGATAATTGAAGTATAGCCTGCCATGAATGCTTTTGAAAAAGGTATTTTATTAAGAATTAATAAACTGGAAAAAGATGATCATGATTCACTTATTTTTTGTCCCTCCCCACTTTGAATATTAATTATAATGTCTCACACTAAAGACCCATTCATTTTCTAATCCTACTTGGTATGAAAGAAAAAAATATATATACGTGAGTCAACCAACACGATCCAGGCAAATAAACTACTAGAAATACCAAAAATGTACAGAGCAACTGGTTTATTAAAAAAGGGTTAACGTTTTTGTGGGGTTACCATTTCTTCAGACCAAATACAAAACATACATTAAGCTACACATATTTAAAACACAGCATAGCCAATCAAATAAAATCATCAAAAGACAAGCCAATCAGACAAAGTGACCTAAACCCAATCACAGCCTTCTTAATAAGGCTGGCTTAAGGGAGACACCACTATTAAGTCTTGGTTGTTCATATGCTCGCAGGGAAATAATCCATCTTAATTCACAAATGTCAACAGTATTATTAAAATCACCTGTTCTGATACTGGTGTGCAGCATCTGTAAAACTCTAAATTTAAAAGAGCTATGTCCTGGAAATAGCAAAGCATGATTAGCTAGGGCACTACATAGCACTTGGTTGCATATATTCCCCTAGATGCTCAAGTATCCTTTCCCTAAGTTTGCGTGTGGTCTTACCCACATAAAAACCATTGCATGAGTAGCATGTGGCAAAATACACCAAATTGCTGCTCCTGCATGTCTTTACAAACCTAGGTGAAAAAACACGTCCTGTGACTGGATGTACATAACAAGGGTCAGGGGAAATAGATGAGCATGCCTTGCAATTATAGCAGAGGAAGGTACCATTCTTCCCTATTGGTGTAGATATCAAGGGTCTTTGCCCATAGCATAAAAGCCTTTTAATTGACATGTTATTCCTAAAAATTAAGGAAGGGCATTCCCCCACTACTTATCTCACCTTATCAGCCAAAAGGACAGGCCAATTTTTTCTTATGATGTTACAATAATATTGAATATTGCTGGAATATCTGAATAATACCTTAGGGGATGAATTCACTCTGGCATGTCGATCACCATTTGTGGTATGTTTACTGGAAGAAAAATATGGAGTACCTCTGCCATGCTGATCTTGTAAGGCAGCCCTCCTGGTATTAGCTAAGTCTGTGAATACCCTCTTTCATAAAAAAACAGTACTCATTCTATGCACAGTTTCCTCAAATAAAAGATCATTAGTACATAACCTGAAGGCCCTTAAACACTGGCCATTAAGTATATTAAAAAGAATGTGTAGGGGGTGCATAATAGAGCAGTGTAGGAGCCCATTACTACAACAAGGTTTCCTATACAATTGTTTCTCTAAGGTACCATTAGTGTCCTTCAAGGTTGTAACACCCAAAAAAATCAGTGGAAGTAAGGGAATGATTTAAAATAAACCTGAGAAAATCAGAAGCATCTTCAAAATACTTCAACACTATCTCCAATTGTTAGGACTAGCCATGTGTAACCCTTGCACCAATAGCTATGCCAACTTGGTTATGGCGCAATGGGTAAATGATCATATATACAGCAACCACTCACATAGACATCATATTAGATATTACGCCAGGTTTGTGGATGACATTTTTCTTTTATGGCGAGGTGGCAAGGAAGTGCTTTTGATTTTGTTAAATATCTTGAAGATACTTCTGATTTTCTCAGGCTTACTTTAAATCATTCCCTTGTTTAAGCATTAGCTTACAGGTGGATTGGGTTAACCATGGAGCAAAGTTAGTTTTTGTTCTTATTTTTCAAATGGGGGCTAAGGAGTTTAGGATACTCAAGAAGGTGTTGTTAAATTTATAGCCAGCCTCAGTGAGAGAGAGGGCATAGAGAAATGACCAGTTAACAGAGGAGAGAAGATTATTGAAAGTATCTGGGCAGAAATTAGAGAGATTATGGCTGTCTTTGTATTGTTGATGTTTGGGGAGATAATGTGAGTGTTGTAACACATGGGTAGGGAGATGGTCACTCAGGGAGTCAGGTAGAGTGGTGGCATTGTGATACAGATTTGGGTTAGAGGTGAGGATCCAGTCAAGGGTAGTGCTGTTTTTGTGTGTTTATTGATAAGGGTGGGAGAGGTGATGAGTTGAGAGAATCCAGAGATATTTATGCTAGTATTGGGAGAGTAATAATTAAGGGACTTCCAGTCAATATTGACATCACCTAGGATGACAGTATCATAAGAGATGTTTTGAGATGCCCAGGAGAGAAAGTGTTCGAGGGTAGGGATGTTGTTGACAGGTGGGATATAAATTGCTACTGTGGCTAGGTTTTTGTGATTATTTAATTTACAGTTAGCAATAAGAATTTCAGCTGGATGGAAATTTGGAGGAGATGTAGGTAGAGGATAGAGATACTGTTTGTCAGAGTATGCAATAGCTACACCACCACCCTGTTTATTGTGTTAATCAAGGTGTAGGATGTTGTAACTAGGGGGAAGGATTTCAGAGTCTGTAATATGGGGTTGTAGCCATGTTTCTGAGAGGGTAAGAATGTCAGGGTTGTAGAGAGAGATAAGGGCATGAAAAGAAGTAACTTTGTTAGCAATGCTTTGAATATTGAGGGAAATTATTTTCAAGGATTTGGGTGTGTGTTTGAGGAGTTTGGGTAGGGGGTATAGGGGGGTGAGGAGGGAGAATGGTCAGGAAATGTAGTGGAGGTGTTACAGGGATGAGTATGAGTACCTGTGGTTGGGTTGGAGGGTGGGCTAGGGTTGGGGTGAATATTGCTGGCCAGCAGAAGGCTTGGAAAGGAGGGTTTGCATGCTGTGGCGAAGGGGCTGTAGAAGAGAAGTTTGGGTTTAGGTTTTGTAGGGGGAGAGTGAAGGAGAACTATTTTAAATTTATGTAAGAGAATTTGAAAGTGAGTAAACAGTGAGGGAGCTATTGAGAAGTTTTGAGAGTTTAGTGGATTGTAGTGATTGAGGGAGACAGTAGGAGAAGAGTGGGAGTGGTGGAAGTGGGGGTGAAAGGAGGTGGAATAGGAAAGCGTGAGTAGGAGGAGGGAGTTAAGTAGGATGAGTTACATATTGTATGTTGAATGAAAGAAGTGAAGGTAGTTAAGAGTTAATTAGAGTAATAGGGTGGAGGATGTAGTTTTGAGTGATGCAGAGCTAGGATTGGCTGGAAGGAGGAAATTCAGTGGTTGTGGGGGTGTGGCTAATTAAAGTAAGTGTAGAAGTTGGAAGGAAGTGGGGGAAGGTAAGAATGGGAGTAGGGGAGGGAAGTGAGCCTGAGCGAAGCAAGGGGTGAACGGAGTAGGTTAAACCAGGACTTTGAGAAAGCTGTGAGATGAGAAAAACAATCCCCCAGCTAGCCCAGGTCAGTACCAAAAGGCGTCTTTTTATCTATGTTAACTAAAAAGCAGATTTAGTAGAGCATCAGCGAGGTAAAATATAAATTAAATGCAAAGCTTTGGAAAACTGTAAAATTTTGTTATAAATAATGGGAGGAAAAGGGGGAGAAGAGATCCAGTAGTGTGCACAGCAGAAGGACCAATGGAGAGAATCACAGAGAGAAGATTATATCAGACCTACACTGCTCAAAGTATGTTGATGAAAGTAGGACTTTCAGTAGCTTTTTACTGATTTGTACAGGGTTCCAGTTTCCAGGTTCTTGTATGCAGGCAGTTGCTTCAGGTGTTTCAGGTTTTTAGCAACAGTTGTTGGATTTCCTGTGCTGCCTGCTCCCTTTGATTGGTTGACACTTTGGGAAGGCTTTTGGAGTTTGGGGAAAGAAGAGAAAAGGGAATGTAATAGCCTTTGGATGGTTATGCTTAGTATGCAATGCTTTTAATTCAACTGTGTCCAGACTTTTTGGTCCAAAGCTAGTCAGCCCCCAACTGCCTCCAAAGATAGATGGTCAGACAGCACTTCAGGAGCACTGGTAAGGCTTATCAGGAAAGGTTTCCCTAAAGCCCTGGTTCTGTGGACCCCCTCTACCTCTAGGGTGGCATTTACAATCGAACCCTCCTCCTCAGCCTCTAAAGAGTCCTGTAAGGCCCTTAGAATTTGTAAAACCACATTTTCTTGTCTCCACATTGGTTCCTAGAGAAATACCTCTGGGGGCTAGAAAATTTGATTCCAACAGCAGGAAGGATCTTCCCATCCTTTATGCTGTGTGGGTGAGTGTATCTCAAACTGATAGCCTAAAATGGGAGGAGTTATCATAAGGGGCCTTAAAGTGCTCCGCAAAAATCACATAGCATCATCCAGGCATGCCTCCTTAAGCAAAGTCCTGAACTGGCTGCTTGGGAGGTGCTCTCCATGGTATACAAGATTAACCTCATCGATGTGTTGGTGATTGGTGAAACACTGGTCAGGTTGGGGGAAACTTTCTTAAATTCCACACTAGCACGGACTCTGAGAGAGTAGCTGTGAGTTCCTTGATCAGAACTTTCTGAAGTTGAGTAAAATGAACTAGGTAGTTCAACGTCCTTAGCACAAAGGTGGTAGAGGCATAGAATCACTTCCCAGTCCTGTCCAATGCTCTAGACTCCTTGCTAGGCAGATGGACATTAGCAGTTTCTTCTGTCAGCTCTTTTAGTGGCTGCTGCCACCACAATGGCATTGACTATGGGACCCTTTCTCCAATGTTTCCTATCTGCATGGGGTACCAGAAACCTATTGGGTCATTTGGGTATGAGCTCCATGGTGTCTGGTTCCTTCCATGCCTAGTGAGACACAAACTCTACCAGGGCATCTGCCAGGAGGGCCATCCAAGATGAAGACGGGCCTGTCCCAAAAAACAACTGTCAACGCAGCAGACATAAAGGAAACAAGGAACTGACAGAACTAAACTAAGAAATACAGGTAAGTTTTAATCTTTAAAGTTTAACTTTATGTTTGTTAACAAAGATAAAAGCAGCTAACAGAATTTTTTTTTTCAGGAAAGGAATCACACAACACATGCACACTATCTGAAAGAAGATAACAGAGAGAGGAAGTACAGAACAGCTAAGGCTAGATCACAGGAAATTTTTTAAAATAAAGTTATCCACAGCATGAGAGCATGAGATCCGCATCCAGTACACTGAAGCGGCAAACAAGATCTGAAGTACTTGGGTGGATGTAGTGCATTATGGGTAAGATGGAGGAGTTTGAGAGTTGGATCAAAGTCTGTAGAATGTGGCCGAGCTGAATCCGAGGGTCAGATCCGAGACCCTGTCGTGAGGTGGAATGAGGAAGACAACATCAGATAGTACATTTTAAACATCATTGTCAGCATTACATATTAATGTAAGAATAGAATATGGCGGACAGTAGAACGTAGTGAAGCTACACCTGGAATTCAATATAGTACATTTTAAACATGAAGGTCAGCATTAAGTAAAGGCAGTTAGGTTTTAAAGGAAGGAGGGAAACAAGTTGCATGTGCAATTCCAGGTGGAAGATAAGAAGTTCTGAAGGGTAGTTTTGAAAGTGTCAGGATTCTGAGTAGTTCTAATAGTTAAAGAGAGGGTATTTTATTTATTTTTATTTATTTTATTTGCAGTTGGTTTACCAGGATAGTCTATTGGGCCAAGGTGAACCCATTTTCAATGGAGTCCTGGGGAGAAAAGCTCCATAAACAAATCAAGGTTACTATATGATGTAGATTATAAGCTTACATGTGTTATAAAATAGAGGAACCATAAACTATTAACATTACTATATGTCATAGATTGAAAGTATACTACAGAAATTTAGACAAGGACAAATATTACAAACAGTCTAGGTTAGTGATGAACGAACAGATAATACAGAATATTAAGGGAATAATTATATGAATATATATGAATATAGAAGCTGGCTGGCTGGTAGGTTTGGTTTTTATATTAACAAGAGGTACTGATTCTTGGATCTGAGAGAACTATTTGTCTGGTAGAAACTTAATATCTGACAAAGAGCAGGACAGTCTGATGGTTTAAAGGTTATTTTCTGTGCAGTTGTTAGTTGTAGGTAGGAAAGGTAGTTCAAGCCAGTTGAGAAAGTGAAGAGCAGTTCAGTCATGGATAAAGTATTTGCAGTTAGTAGTGAATTTTGTTATATAGTACAACTCGAGTTTAGTTTTTAGGGATGATTGGAGATTAGTAGGTAGTGGTTCACCATATAGTCGGGATGGTAGTAGGTAAGTTGAAGCTAGAACTTGTTTTGTGGAAGGGCTAAGAAAGTTTTTATGCCTATAAAGAAAGCCTAGTTTTTGGTGAGTTTTGTTGATGCTACGATGTACATGTAAGTCAAATTTTAGGTTTTCATCTATGATCACTCCTGTTAGCTTTGTATGGATAATGACCTTGATAACTGTGTTACTCTGTGAAAGTATAGTGAACTGGATTTTGTTTAAGGGTGTGGACTTCTTAGAGATGATTTTCTTAACAAATTCATTATCAGCTGTTGTAATGAAAGAAATTTTCTGACAGATCTAACTACATGTTTCTACTCCAGAATTAAGGAAATGTCCTATAAATAGTTTGGTCAACTAAATCAATAAAACTTCCTCCATAGAACATGACAAAATTCAGTTACTAAACATTAAAAGGGAAATGACTGCAATAATACATATAATTTGTAATAAACTATTACAAAGGGGAACAGTTTCAAAGTCATGGAAACTATCTCATGTTACCTTTATTCGCAAAAAGGACAAGAAAGATGGCATTAACAAGCATTGACCAATACATCTTATCCTAGGTAAATATTATGAAACAAGTTTAACCGAACTCCAGAGAAATCCTGCACTAAGACAGCCATACTAGATATTGATCAACATGGATTTATCAAGGGCAAATCAACCCTAACTAATTTAGTAAGCTTTTATGATCAGATTACAATAACTTTAGATCTAGGCTTAACTCCTAAACTCATGCATTTAGATCTTCCCAGTGATTTTGACTGTCTTCCATACTCTATAATCACACTTATCAAGGGTACCAGAACTTGACAGAGATTTGGGATGCATGGCTAGGCTTAGAAAGGCCCTCGTGGTTGTTAGCCTAGTAAACACCTATGAACCTATAAACCTATCAATGCCTAATTAAAGCTAAAGTGAAGTGTTACATTATCAGATGGCTTATACCCTTGTTGCCCACTAGATTATAATGTGTTACTATATAGAATACTCAGTCTGACTATTTACCAGTAAGATCTGGTGTCTCTCACAGGTCTGTTCTTGGTCCTATACTTTTCAGTGATATGTTCTAAACAAGTCCAAGGGCTGAGAAGGTTTTAGTGCCTAAAAATGCAGATGACTGTAGAACTGGATTTATTATACAAAATAACACTGATATTAATTATTGGCTTAAATTCCTATATGAAGTCAGTGGAAGATAACCCAGAATCAAAACAATTAAAGTTCTGTCTGGAAAATGTAACATCACATATTTTTCTAAACAGAACAAGCCTGTATATTTAACATTAGTACCACTTAAAGAAGTCAAGAAGTATAAAGACTTAGCTATTATGCTGTCATCAAATATATGTTTTGGTACCCATGCTCAGTTAATTAGCATTAATGTCACACATGATATTGTTGAGGCTTTTGAGCTGCTTGCCTCTACTGTGTATCTGGCTTTGAAAGCTCCTCCCATTCTCAATTTCCGAATAACTGGCCCTAGAAGCTCCTCCCAGTCTTATCTCCTTTTCTCATCTTACTGTGTGCTAATACATGAAACCGAGAAAGTCCTCCCCTTAGACTGTTAGTGTGCTTTGAAATTGCCTTAAAGTGCATGTTCCTCATTGCTGGCTTGTCTGCCTTAGCGTCACCTTTCAATTTCTTGTTTTAGTTAGTTGATTTGGTTTTATTACCTTTTCACTTGTGGCTAATTAAAGTATGTTTTTACATTAAGAAGACAAGGACTGCAGTTCTAGTGTCAGTAGAAATGTAGCCTGGTCTGTCCAAGTTGAGAGTCTTAAAATTAGATAATTTCATTGGCCATAGGCTTTTTAGTTGGTTTAATCACTTTTCCTTGAGTCTATAAATTCTGTACAGTGGAATTTAGTAGTGCCTTTTATAGATGTCGGCAACTTAGAGACTATAATACTCCCCCTGTAACTTTACCCAGTAGTCATTTGTGCAAAGAGCCATTTGTTTGTATGCTGACAAGCACTGCCACATGACTTTTCATAGTTTCTACCCTCAAAATGCCCAAATTTGGCTTTCTGTATCACTCCTTTGGAGTTCACCTAAAAAGACCAGTATCATTGATTGGCAGTTTTCCAATTTCTCTGCTAGCAGCTTAGTAGATATGGTCTCATGTTCACTGACAACTATCTAATGATTAGATAAATGGATGCAGTATGTGAGAGTTGTAACCACACCATGTGATTGGAGGCAAAACTCTCACAAAAAGCACTCAAAATAATGTCAGTAACTTAAGCCTTACACCCACGACACATAGCACTGAGCCAACATATAGACCAAGATATGCTAAGGCACATAAAAGCAGTCTTCCTAAATCCCAAAGACCTCCTAGATATTCGTCTGACAAAATAAATTCTCAGCAACCCCAAAAGCACAATACAAGAAAAACACAACACATATAGCAGCAGCCTTTACAGCCTCAACTATAAAGTCCATAAGGCAAACCAGAATACACTACCCAATAATCTAATCATAGCAGACTCCATTGTGAGAGACACAGTCATCCCAGTTACCAGGCTGAATAAGGAGAAAATCACAGTCAGTTGTTTATTAGGGGCATTGATCTGACAAATCACCCATGCATTCAAGTCATTAGGCCACAAGTACCAGTATGCTTCCGTCAGAGTCCATGTGGGTGTAAATGATTTGAGAAGTACACCCCTGAACTATATGAAGAGAGGCATTATGGATCTCATGTACTATACGTTCCAAGCTGGTATGTGCCTGACATTGAGCAGCATTCTACTTTCACCAAGGATGATGTAACAATATGAATAAAAGATGACCGACTTCAATACTTGGTTTAGTGTCATTCCAAAGGGATATAATATTTGTAAGCATGGAAAGATATGGCCAACAGACCATCTTGCTTTGCTAAGGATGGTCTGCATCTGTCCCTTCTAAGTTCTTGAATATTGGCTACAACATTGTCCTCCGCACAGCAGTTTTTTTAAGCAATGCCAAACTGACAAGCCTTTTGATGCAGCAAAACATTCCCAAAGGAAACTAAAGGCATTACTTCTTAATTCTAGGAGCCTAAGCAAGAAAACAATTCCCTTCAGCCTCTCCTCACCCTGGAGAATGTGAATAGCTTTGTGGTTAATGAGACATAGTATAAAGCTGCAGAGACCATCCCAGTAGTGCAGGACTATAATGCCTTCCACACATTCAGGCTAGGAACTGCACAGGCAGGGACCAAAGGTGGCAGTGTTTCAAACTATATCAACAACAAGCTCACCTTAAAGCTACTGTAGTCAAATAGGGAGGTGCCCTTGAGTTTCTTCATGTCCAGATTTCCAGAGGCAAAGTCTCATACATCCTTGCAAGCTGTAGGTCACCCTCTATGATTCAAGAAAAAACATAATTCATTCCTGGACTTACTGGAGGCCCTCACCATTCAACACAATAACATATTCATGGGTGACTTCAACTACTCCACTATAAACTGGAATATTTACATAACCCCAAACTTACAGGCCCAGAGATTTCTGAACTTTGTAAACACAAACATACATGACCTGGTACTCACAAACAAGGGAGAATGTAGTGTTTATGGTCAGACTATAAAGCAGTCTCCTTCATAATAAAAATCAGTTCTGTGACCCTAGCTAACCCTGTAACATTTAGGAACTATTTTAAGGCAAACATCTTACTACTAAGTAATAACCTGTCAAAACGTCAAGCCCCCCCCGAACTCTGAGAACACAACTGCTTCTACAGAACTGTGCACAGAAATCCAGTACAATCATACCAACTGTGCACAGAAATCCAGTACAATAATGTCAATAAATGCATAGATATAGCTATGCATAGCAGAAATAAGCCCAGAACTAACTAAAAATAACAAGCTTCCTTGGTGGAATCCAAACATTAAACAGGATATACAACAAAATAAAACATGCCATAACCAAGATTAGGAAGTGCTACAACCAGCATGATGAAAACATACTCATCAAGCTAAACAAACAAAAGGACAAATTAAGTCTCCTAACACCAAATTTGAGGTGAAGATGGTCGCAGGCAAATGACAACTACAAGGCTTCCTTTAGGTGTGTCGAAAATCTCCGATAATGGATTATAGAGGCATTCAGATGTCTTAAAATAATTTTAAGTTTCTCTTTTCTGTATTGGAATATGTGTTTTGAATCAAAGGAGGTGACCTGAAGAATTGTGCTGATTGATCAAGCAAAATGCAGGGCCACAACTTCAGGTAAATGAGGCTTCATTAATTGAATGTTTGAATTACATAAAACAATTATAACGATCAGTTCAACAGTGATATTGGAATAGTTTTAAACTCTTGTACATAACTACGAACAGTGTTGATTGTTAAACAGGAAACTCCATTCAGTCATTTATTTATGCATGTTTCAGTTACCTGCTTTATCTAAATCAGCGTCACAGGGGAGGTGGAGCCTATCCAAACACTCCATGTGGGCACACCAAGAAACTAATCCCAAACAAGATGGCAGTTTATTCTGTAATACTCTTCAGACAGGTGCCAACACACATACATTTATGCATAGTATCCACTCATATGGGCAGTTTGAAGGATCACGCATTTGTCTGCAACATGTCTTTGAAATATGGAAGGAAACTAGAACACTCAGTGAAATTTTTCAGCTTTATATTTTCAAGGTCTATTCAGTCATGTGAGCATCTATTGCTGTTAGTTCCTTCTTGTACAAAGCTCTGCAGCCACATGAAGGCACTACTTAATGTGGAAGCAGGTTCATGTGCACAGTGCTGGCTCAGACGTGTTAGTTCTCCATGTGCTTTATTATACAGAATAAACTGGAGCAACAATGAACTTGAAACCATGTGCTACTGTAAATGAATTGGGAAATTTGGTAACAATAGAAGAGGGTTTTAGAGCAAAAATGCTTTGAAAAGCCTTTCTGGTATTCCTTACTACTAAAATACATAAAAATATATGCATAAATAGTCAAGCATTTACATGGTTATGACTTAAGATAATCAAACAAGATAACATTGCCCTTTTAGTATTAATGTCTTGTAGTAAATATTCTGTCTAAAAGCGGAACAAAGTTTTTTTCAAATCCAGACAAATGAATTTTCTCATTTTTACTCTCAAAATAACACATTTCAGTTATTATATCTTTGTTCATTTATGTTATTACTGTAGCAGACAACTGCAAAACAGACAACATGTTTTCTAAAGCCTATGTTAAGTATAAAGCAGAAATCTCTCTCTCTTTGTTTTACAAAACTCATCAGTTTTATGGTAATTTGTATTTCTAACTGCTGTTGTCCATATGGCAGACAGGCACCTGGCACATAACCGGCCTCAAACCAGTTTCTAGTGTCCACAATGAGAAAACAGTTACCCATTTTGTACTTTTATTAATTTAGTTATAAAACAGCTGCCATGATGGCAAACACGATCTATATTCAGGCTTTATCAAAGTGTGCCAAAGTTTTTTTTTTTTTTTTTTTTTGGAATATTTTAGTTTTCCAGTCCAAGGCAGCTAAGCTGTCAGTGAAATCACTATGTTTCTATGAACGCAAACTTTCTTTTCTTAATTGCCAAATTTGGGTCCCCTACACCTGTGCAGATATTCACAGCTCTCACTACTAACCCACCTCTGAACAAAAACAAAATGTGAGTGAATAGTGTTATAGACTAAATAGTCCAGGATTCCTAAATGCATGAGCAGCCTTGCATCTTGTGCAGTATAAAAATTGGATGATTGTTATTTAAAGTGTGGTATATGCTAGATCTGTGATAAAAAAAGTGGATGTCTTGCACAAACAGGTATTCTTCCAATAATCACATGCACACTTTCTGGGCACAATAGCAGGGATAGCATCCTTTTATAGATCAAAACTTCCTGATAGTCCAGGTGTGAATCTGACTTCTAGAGGTGCAGGAAATCAGTGGGTCATAGATGTGGGGAGCACGCTGTATGCTGGACAGTGTAGAAACTTTCTTGACACTAACAATGTGGCATGACAGCTGCCATCTATCCTTGTCTGGTTTGCTATTCAAACTGGGCAGTACTGCCAGAATAACATAACATAACCTGGTGCTGCAGTTACACTGCGTATTAACCCTCTGCTCTTCTGGTAATACTATAAAATTATGTACATGACCCAGTGTTCATGAGCTGCTCATTCGCATGTGATTATTTATTGCATAAATGATCAGCTAGGCTAACGTTCTGTTCTATGCTCATTGTTAGAATGCGAATGCAGGAGGAGGTAGCAGGTTTATGCACCTAACTGGATGTCTATATTAAACTGTGGGGTGTATGGTCAGTCACCTTTCTAACAAGATCTCAAACCAGAGTGATCAGAACGCACGTTAGGTAGATCTCTTCTTATTGAGAAAAGGGCATTAAGGTAGAATCAGGGATTGCAAATTCATCTCCAGTACAACTGTTAACTGACTACCTAAGACACAGACACACACACACACACACACACACACACACACACACACACACACACACACACACACACACACACACACACACCTGAGGTGCTCCAATTTTCTTTTGGCAAAGAAGGCTTTAAGGTCAACAGAAACCAAGTTGAAGATATGGAAGGTGACAAAGTGAAAGTACATGAGTTCATGGAGATACTCCGGACTGTATCACCTCAAGAACTAAAGGAAAATTGCTGCAGCTGAAGAAGACTGGCAGAATCTGAAAATGACATGTATAAAGACTATAGAACAGATATGCAGCCATGACAAATATTGAAGTAATGTATATAAAGAAAGTCGGTAGTAGAATGCAAAAGTTCACCAAGTCATCAAAAGAAAAAAAAAGGAGTGTAGGAAGGCTAAGAGATAGAAATAATGGACCAGGGTAAGAAGATGCAGAGAGAGCAATCTATCAAAGAACAAGGCATCAAAGAAACTACAAGCTTCAAGAAAATGAGCAAGCATATAGTACAAAGAAATTCTACCAGGTTGCAAGACAAAGGCAAAGTCAGAGAGATAGAAAAAAATCCATAAGGGATGCCAGCAACAAACCTGCTCAATGGTCTTGAGGACATCATAGCCAGATGAAAGAACTACTTTAAGCAGCTCCGTAATAAAGGAACACCTTACAGAAAATGTCTTGCCCCATG
The DNA here is from genome assembly GCF_019279795.1 of Protopterus annectens. Taxonomy (NCBI): domain Eukaryota; kingdom Metazoa; phylum Chordata; order Ceratodontiformes; family Protopteridae; genus Protopterus; species Protopterus annectens. The sequence goes on along the minus strand of NC_056748.1, from coordinate 337,802,874 downwards.
AACAGACTATGATGAAACAGGAAGAAGAAATCCCCTAGAAGAAGTAGGAACAACACTAAGGAAAATGAAGTTGGGGAAACCAGCAAGCTTGAATGAAGTGATAGTAGGTGAAAGCAAGATGTTGAGTGAATTAGGGGGAGAAATGCCCTTAAGGGTGCTGACCATGGTATGGAGTGAAAGGTGCATCCCAGATGCCTGGAGAATAAACATTCTAATGCTAGTGCAGAAGTGCAAAGAGGGCATTCGCAACTGTGAGCAGGACTGAGGTGTCACACTGCTGCCATCCTACATAAAAGCCTGAATGATAAATACCCAGAGTGGTAGAAAGTAAGATGTGAGATGAGCAGTTCAGATTCAGCTCAGATGAGGCAGAACCAACCCAGTGTTTGCAGTAAAATAGATATAAGCTTCTGATCATGAAAGTCCATCTAAGATTCATAGAGAAAGCATATGATAAAGTCACATGTAAGAAGATTTGGTTCTTTGATGGTTCAAAAGCTTAAAAACATTGCTAACATTTAACCAGGCTGTGTACAAGGACCTGATGACACAAGCAGGAACAAAATTCAGACTCAAAGATTGGTTCCCAGTGGGAGTAGGTGCGCACCAAGGTTCATCTCTGACCGCACTGCTGTTCATACTAGTGATGGACTACATTAGCAAACAGGTTGGATGGGGCCAGATCAAAAAAGCTGCTGTATACAGACAATGGGGCACAATATATAGATTCTGAACTGGAACTTTAGCAAATGACAGGATCTGGAATGCAAAAGTGAAGGTACAAGAGATGAAACTGAGTACAGACAAGACAGCTGTCATAACAGCAAATGGGAGAAATCAGAAGAATCTGAAAAACTGAGATATAATGGAAAACAGTGGCTCAGGTTAACAGATTCAGATAACTTGAAAGGCTAGTTCAGGAGAAGAAAATTCTGAACCAGGAGGTCAAAGATGGAATTAGAGGTGTTCCAGCCAATTGTGATAAAGTTTTAATGGTACTGCGTGACAAAAGAATGTCAAAGAAGCTGAAAAATAAGGTGCAAAAACCAATGGTGCAAACAGTGCCTCTGAATGGCACAGAGACCTAGGCAGTGAAACCAGAGCAGTTGTGAAAGCTGTGATGGGGATAGTGCCTAAGTGCTAGGAAGCACTGCATGGGAAAGATGAAGAAATAAGGACATCAGAGCAGAAGACAATGTAGACCCAGTTGCAGAAAAGGTCAAAGAAAACAGATTATGGTGGTGCGGTCTCATGCAGGAAAACAGAAGACAATTTGGTGAGGAAGATTTGACAGAGGTTGGAAAAAGATAAAAAAGGCCTGGCATTTTAAGACTTTTAACAGGATAGGTATAGCCATATATAGCTGAATGATATGTTCCATTCTTGAAACATATAAAAAAGTACATTCAGTTCCTTACATTTTCTTCAGTGGTAGATGCATTGCTTTTCAGTTTTTCCTTGTGAAATATCTGAAGTCAAATTTTGTAGCCCTGCTTGTCTACTATGTAATATTAGAAAGAAAGAAAGAAATTCCTGCAAATGATAAAATAATTTCAGGAAATGAATAACTTAGCCAATGACATCTTTTTTTAAATGGTGGCCTTGGAGTGTTTTACACCACCAATAAAATAAATGTATACACTTAAAAATATAAAAATGAAACTGCATAATATGACTTATTCAAAAACATTCAGATATAAAAATACATAAATAATTATAGTGGTATTGTATCAAAAATACATCACTAAACTGAGAGTATAAAAATGAAATATTTCTGATTATGCCTTTCCATGGTTACTTTTAAAATAAAAACTGAAATCTAATGGTGAAGTTACTTGTCTATTTTGAAGATGATTTCTTCAATTTCAAGGAGAATTACTTGGCATTTAACTGCCTTTATGATGCATAAGTCATCAGAGAGAATAATTCATTAAGAAATGCATGACCTCATGTCTCCCAGAAGTTATTAAAATGCAAATGATATTCTGTTTTGAACAGGTCATTATTATATGCTAAAGGCAGCTGTATGGAATTAGGAAGAAACTTTGAAATGTTAATGGAATAACAAATAAATAAATAGAACATTTTATAGAGGTACTACTAGGGAATCTAAATGTCACAATACTGTAAACATTATCCGAAGTCAGGGGCTTTTCATTATATAGTACATCTGATTTCAGTCATAACCGCCGCTATTCATGCTTCAGAATGGATGCAGATTGGTTGATGCTGTACTCTGTGGTAAAATGAATATAAATCCGGATGATACATATCTGTTGTCATCCTTTCAGAGAATCAGAATATGATGTTTGCTTCAAAAGAACATGGATTATTGCATATTGTAACAATGTAAATTTATTTCCATAGTGTTACGTGCAGTTTCATCAAAAAGAAATATGAAAAGCAACTACATAATTAAACAGAAGTTGCTCTTCCTGTCAGTGGTCATATAAAATTTATATTTAAGCTAGGGATAATTTTAGTAAATTACATACCATCTCTTAAATAAACCAAAACTGAAATTAAATAAAATAAAAAAAATGATAAAAACATTTTCATTACTTTTGTCACATGGATGATCAGGCTAGATCTTGGTGCTTACAGTTACATATGTTACAAAAATCATAAATTGTGGCAGAATATGCTATTGTTGGTCTACAAATGTTTCAAGTATGATAAGCAAAGATCTTGAATATATTATTACAAGCTTAAGTATCAAAGTTGACAATTGAATCTCCTTAGCCAAGGATTACTGTTGTTCAAAAAAGTTTAGATCAAAAAGTAACAAGCCTAAAATATGTTACACTATCCATTTCATGGAATGTTAGAAGGGTGAAAGTCAGTTCTTGAATTGCTTTGGTCATACAGGTCCTTCCGTTAATCCTTCTAAAGGAAGGCTAGTAGCATTCTCCACAGCTGGCCTCTCGTCTTCTTTTGACAAGGTCTGATGTAACAGGCTGGCATAGGACTTATGACAGACTATGCTTGCAAGGGGAGGGTAATGCTGTCTGTAGCAAAAGTAAGCAAATATGAAACCAACCACTCCGCCAACAAAAGAATCTGCAAGACAAATACAATAGAACAGTAAGCAGAAAATATTCTGATGGATTATTTTAATGTTTCTCTACAGAATTAAATAAAATAATTTTCTTCACATATCAGTTATATTAAAAATATTCATGCATTCTACAAATGCACACAGTCTGGCAAAACATAACAATATGCCAATAAAAGAAAAATCCACTTTTTTGTTACAACTGTTCTGCATGTGCTGTTGGGCAGTTTTTCATCTCTACTCTCATAACCTGTGCTGTCTGTGAACATAGACATTTCACATCAACAATAGCCTGTGATATGGTACACGTTTATTGAGGGTTATATTTTACTCTAAATGGACTATGAGGCATGAGGTGGTTCCAGATGCTCTCAGAACATACAGGTGTTGATTAATATAGCAGTAGTCAATTCTAACTAGTGGCTGGCAAAGGTGGACCTACACACAGCTGTCATGATAAATATAATATGGAGTGGGTAAACCAGCTCCATTCCTGGCCAGGTGATTGTTACTATTACACACCCAGATGTTTACAGAGGTAGTTCATATTTTTTAAAAAGGTTGTTGTATAGGAGCAGTTCTTCAAGCAGATGTCCTGTTACCCTTAAACACTTTATTGGAGATACTTGCTTGATACACTGTACCTGTGGCATTTGCTTTGTTCCACTCATAATGGGTCTATATTAGAAGACCGACTTTTTAGGTGATCGAATGCCTAAATATCGATCTTCTAATATCGAACTGCACAATGTTGAACATCCCAGGGAAACACGCCCCTCGGCCACAACACGAAAAACATTACTTTACATCTAAATTAAGTGGGGGGCTTTGCCCCCCTAACTAAATATCAACTCTGAGATTGCTCAACAGTAGGGAAATAGCAAACCCCAGCAAACAGCCAAGGGAAATCTTTACCTGCGTTAAATCAGCTGTTCGCCATTTTTGCTTTCAATATTAGAAGATCGATGTTTAGGTGTTCGATCACCTAAACATTCGGTCTTCTAATATAGATCCCTCATAATACAGGACTACAACCATGTTCATCTTTTTAAATATGTTTATAGAAAGAGCAACATAAATTAAAATACATAAATATAGTCAGCCTCACATGGAAAAGTGAAAGCACTGTTCATTTTTTTAACTTGAGGTTTCAGGTGAGTTTTGAGGTCCTCAGGCTATAGAATAGATTGTCATTGGTCTGCATCCTGCACAACTACAGCACTGGCTAGTATGTCTACAGGGTTAGGCTGTTTTTCTAGCTACATGCAAAGCTTGGCAAAAAAGTGTTTTTCTTTCTAAAAAAAAGTTCCTTGTCTACTTGCTCTGGCAGTTGGCTCAGAGGGTTAAAAAGCTGTTTACTGTGGTCTAGTGGCATAAAGTCTGATTCCCACAATCCTCACTGCCTAACTGTGTGGAGCAAGTCATGTAACTAGACACTGCTCCTGGGCTGAGTCTAAAAGGTCCATGTACATCAGTGCTGTACCCCCAGAAAACAAATACAGATCAGTCAATCAATCAATCAGTCAATCAATACTTGCCATTACAGAATCTTGGCTAAAAAATGGTGACCACGACTTAAGCCATTTCTTCAAAGACTACAATTATGACACTGAATCACATCTTGCTCTTCTTACTGGAGGTAGTATTATGCCACTTCAAGGATCATCTCTCAGCCTGTCTGTATTAGCAGAAGCCAGCCCATCAATGATCGCAAAACTAACTAGATTCTTACTAAACTATCAATTAAGGGCTACCATCATCTTTACATTGTATCTACATCCCCTTGCCTCTACTGCAAAACTTACAGCTCTGATTAATAACATCCTGACCAACGTCCCACAAAATAACATATAATAATCGTTGGGGACAAAAATTTCTTAGGCCAAGTACACCTTGACATTTCAGTGCACCTTGCCAGCCTCTTATCCTTAAAATGATGACTATTTCTACCAGACCCAGTTTTAAATCTAACCACCACTCATTTCTTGTCTTCATAATTATCTCCCAACCTAGCATTATTTCCAGTATCATAACTCACCCTTTTTTGGTGACCACTATTCTTTAACATTTCACATACAGAAGCTAAAATAGTTCCTTAGACTTATCTCCCGTGGACCAAAAACTCCCCCAAAAATAACTATAATGGAAGCCCATCTTGCAACAATAAACTGGTCTTTTATTGTCAAACTCATCAGCCCAAATTCTGCTGCCAATTTATTCTCAAAGCTTTTAACAGACCTTTAAAGTACACACTTTCTCATAATCTCAAAGTTATTTAACCATAACAAGACTGGTTCTCAAAACAGTTGAAAATTCTAATACATTTATGCTTTGAATCTTGGAAATTCTGGAAAAAATGACCCTGCTCCTAACTCAAGAGATCAGTGCACTAAGTTACAGAACATTAGTAAACAAATCGCACACAGGCATAAAGCTAAATATCTCAAATCAAACCAAATCACACTCCTTCACTACCCCAAAGAGTTCTGTCATGAGGTAAATAATATTTCTGGTAGAAATCCACTTACAGAGTTCTCCTCTCTTGGCCTCAGACTCTCCCTCTTGTTCTGATAACCTCTGCCATTGGTTTCTTTACCAGTGTAGAGATTTCACAGTTGCCCCACTGAAACATATCAACAACCTTAGCCTCCCAACCAATAACGGGTCTATACTGAAACATCGAACGCTAAAAACAGGGAACGACGTTTCATCAACACATTTTCAGTGAAAGCTGAAAATTTCAAAACCAGAGAACAGTGATTTCTTTCCTAGGGAAAGAAATTGCTGTTCCAACCCCCCCCCCCAAAAAAAAACATTAAGCACTTCCAAACACATACACGCATACCCTAACCCTAATTATACTCCCCCAAAAATCAGTAAACAACTAAATACACATATGCACATAACCCAACCATACATTTAACGAAAAAAAAAAACAGTAAACATTTTAAACCATATTCACTTACCTTAACCCGCATCCTAACCCTAAGGTCAGTAACTCTCATACATTTACATTAACAGTTTCAAACACATACACACTTACCTTAAACCTAATTCTACCCCCCCAAAACAAAAGTAAACAGCTGAAAACACATACACATGTAACTCAACCATATATCTAACACAAGATAAAAAACAGTAAACACTTTCATACATATGCACTTACCTTAACCCGTACCCTAACCCTAAGGTCAGTAACTGTTGCACAATCACGCTCAGGAGCTATACCGAACAAGGGACCACACTACACTTCAGAACATGGCAAAACAACAAAGCAGTCAAGCGACTTCTTTCCCAGGGAAAGAATTCACTGAACAGCCACTTTGCTGTTTTGCCTGTTCACTCTACATGTGTCAACAAAAACTCATTCGACAAAATACGTTTTCGTCCTACTAATAGGAACCCCTAATAAAATGCCCTTAAACTGGAAATCAGCCTTTATTAGACCAGTACCAAATGATCACAAAACCCACCACAGCCTACCAATTCTATCCAGTCTCAATACTTCCTACCCTTGGTAAATTCTTTAAAAAATCACTTAAAAGCAACTTGCCACTTACTTTGACAAATACCACTTATTTTCTTAGAAGCCTCATGGCATTTGGGCAGGTGGAAATACCAAGACTATTCTGTGGATTTTTACGGATGATACCTTGACTAACATGGATAAAGATAACTTCACTAGTGCAGTATTCATTGACCTTACCCAGGCCTTTAACCTGGCTGACCACACCATCTTATTATCTCACATACAAGACATCGGTGTAAGCTCTGAATCTACCCAATGGTTTAAAGAATTCCTAACCAACTGAACTTTCACAGTTACAATTGGTTCTGCCTTATCAAACCCAGCCTTCACTATTTCAGAGGTCCTCAGGGATCAGCTCTTGAACTAATACTATTCCTCATGTTTACAAACTCCCTCTTGACCTCCTTCATTTACAACTCCTCCTTTATGCTGATGACGTGGTTATCTCTAGATCCAGCCCTCTGCATAACATCTACCAAAATCCATGTTAAGTCGATCTTCTATAACTAAACAGTTGTCTTTGCTTTAATAAACACCTTTTGAACCCTAAACAAATCAAGTTCATGCTGTTTGGCACAAGGAAAACACCCACTAAAGTCACTAGCCCTGTCGATAAAAGACAACAACCTAATTGCATCCACCACATCATTCAGATACCTTGGTATTTGGCATGACCAGTCCCTTAATATCTAGTATTATATTCAGAAGTGAGATCCAAGGTCAACTACCTCCTATTCTGGGTCAAAAAGATATATAATTTCTTCTTATAAACGTCTTGACCTGCCTTAGGAAGGTGCCCTGCTTGCACTCCTGAATGTAGCCTACCTCTCTTCACCAGTGCCTTACAAAACATCACCACCTTACAATAGTTTCTAACAAAAGTACATTTCATTATCAACTCTGGTCTGCATGAACATCACTGCAATACTTTGGTAAAGGCAAACTGGCTACCTGGCTAGCCATTCAAAGCACTGCCAGCTTCCTTCTCATTTCCCTTCTATTTAAACTCCTACACAGATTCAGCCTCCAACTATAATGACTAACTGCATCCATTCCCCACTACAACATAAGTAGCCAATCCACTAATGGCCCTAATCTTATAACTCCATCCACTAAACTTCATTCTGTGGACCACAGCTTCTTTGTTCTTGCTGCTAAACTGTGGCAGTAGCCGCCACCTGATATTACTGAAATCAAAGACTGCAAACAGTTCAGACATCAGTTTCAACAATCCCTAACTGAACAATGTCTGTGCACATGTCCAAAGACAGTCCATGCCACCTGACTCCCATGGTTTCAATATTACATTCATCCCAGAACACCTTGCCTGCTTAATCTCCTAAACTCTCCAACATATAAACTCATACCCACTGATTCTTCATCTGTCCAATCCATTCCCTATTATGTATCTAATATCAGCTTCTTCTATTGTCAGCTGTACTGTTGTAACACTCAGTATTTTACAATGTCAACTCTTCACTACTAAGATGTCCTTCTATACTTGTATATACTATGCCCATTCTGTTGGCTGGACTACATTTCACTCGCCTATAATACCTATTCTATGCATTGTATACACTTGAGCCTCCGTTTTTTCAAACCTTCTTCTAAATATGTGTATATTTATTGTTTTGTACATCTATGTTATGTTATAATCACTATACTGTATAATTTAGTTATACCTTTAATTTTATTTTATTGTTGTTACTAGGCATGCATTTGATCAGTGCTCTGTCCTGGTAACCAACACTGATTAAATAAATAAGTAAACAAACAACTACAAAAAGGAGCAAGATAGTTCTTTTTTAATGTTTGTTGTCATGCTGTTTCTCTGAATTAGAATGGCACTGTAGTGAGAATAATAAAGTATGGGTGATATGGGGTCATGTGGCTAGAAAAGGTGGGCTGTTACTGTGGCAGCAAGGAAAAATTCTTAAGCTGACTGTGTGTGTGTGTGTGTGTGTGTGTGTGTGTTGGTCTGTGGACAGATTTCTTTGTATGTGCATGTAGTTCTGTTTATTTGAGTGTCAGTATGCTAGTACAGCAAATAAGTGTGCCTTTGAATTACTGTTGGGGTGTACTGTCTGCATTTCATTGTTAAATGGGAGCAGATAAACAGCAAGGACAAAAACAGTCATCCTTGGGACAGAAATACTAGAAGTGCATACAGGGAAATATATACCTGGTCTAAGGTTGTGGTAACTCAGAATATTCACTCAGAAGTTCAACAATCTTGGATATATATATATATATATATATATATATATATATATATATATATATATATATATATATATATACATATATATATATGGGTCCCCTTCAGTCGATCGAACATTTACAAGTTCGAACCACATATGGCAGAGACCATATGTTTGAACTTGTAAAAGTTCGATCGGACTGAATGGACATCTCCGTACAGAGCGAAAGGGAAGATTTCCCATTTCCGCAATGTAGTGCGATCTCGGAGTTGGTATATTTATGTAAGGGGGGTGTGGGGGGTGCAGGAGGGCATAGACCCTCTGCTAGAGATGTTTAGTTTTGTGTTTTTTTTGTTTTATGTGTTTTTATTTCAGTGTTCAAACTTTTACGAGTTCGAACATATGGTCTCGGCCATATATGGTTCGAACTTGTAAAAGTTCTTGATCTACTGAAGTAGATCCGTATATATATATATATATATATATATATATATATATATATATATATATATATGGGTCTATTTGTAAATTTCAAACTTTCAGAAGTTTAAATTTCTTATGCTCAAGACCATAAGATTGAACTTGTGAAAGTTCGAACCATTTAAATGGAGATTGTGTACAGCAAGGAATGGTATATTTACCATTTTCCTCACTGTAGTGTGATCTCTGGGTTGGTAAATTTAATTAGTAGGGAGGTGGGGGTGCAGGGGTGCATTTGTTTGTGTCTTTCGGCTTTTCCCGGTTAGGGGGTCGCCACAGCGGATCTCCGGTCCGCTAATGATTGGCAGTTGATTTTTACATAATGGGTTGCCAGGCCTGACGCACAACCTTCAATGAAGGTACGCCCATTCACGCATGTCTCCACGCAGAAGACGCTCTAGCTGAGAATCGAACCGGACAGCGTCTTACTGTGAGGCGACAACGCTACCGCAGCACCATCACCGCGGGTCTTATGGTCTCAACCATAAGAAATGATATATCTACATGCACAAGTACACACACAAACACATACAGATAAAGATATAGCTACTAAGCAGTAGGGTTGGATGCAGTTTAATTATGTTCCATTTAGGGGTACCTATATTAGCAACATATTTAAATATTCTTTTAAATTATTTCTTATTATATCTCTGTTGCTCCTATTACTGTTGGAACTATCTGGGTGGCTTTATTCCACTTTCTTTTGGCTTCTACATACATATATTTCTTGGTATTTTATAAATTTTTGTCTCACAGTATACAGGATGCAGTATTTACTAGGTGTAGCTACTTTTATGATTAGTGCCACTTTTGTCTATTTTCTTCTTTTATTATTATTATTATTATTATTATTATTATTATATCTAGTTTTCTTGCTTCTTTTTTATTTATTGTTGCCATTGAGTGATCCCATATTATGAGTATGTCATTCTAACTAATTTTTTGTCTTTCATTTTGCCAGTGTAGCTACCTGTAAGTTATAATGTTACAGCCTTTCCACATTACTGTGTCTTTTCCTGTACATACCCTCAGCCATGAGTATATCACAACTAGCAACAATATATGCAACTGTTTCTAGTTCTGTACCATAGAACCTTTATTTGTATGTATGCCCCATGTTACTATAGACATACATACAGACACTGCTATTTTGAGCTCCCATTAACTTTTCATCTTTTGGTTTAAATTCACCTCTTTTTCACATCGGTGTGTCAAATCTTGATTAATATGTAGTTTTTCCACTAGCTCTCTATATTTGCCACTTTTACTGTGAGTTTTTCAGTTTTTGTTTCTTTACATGCTTCATATTCTTTCATTGTTTTTGGCACTTTCTGTTGCCCCCTTCTTTTGTCCACCTCTGGTTTTATTTCTATTCTTACTTCTCTCTGAAATTCTTCTGCTAATCTGGACAGAGATATTACATTAGACTTCTTATTTATTTCATGGTTACGAACTTTTACTATAGCTGGATCTGATGATGCCAGCAAATATTTATGCAGTCACATGACTGGAAACCTATACATATTCATGGAAGCCCAAACATTCTTTAGACTTGTAGATATATAACTGAGCCTTGCAAAGGTTTTTACTTATCATTTGATTAGCATGACACAGTTTTTTTTTTTGGTCAAACTGATCCATCACTTTTTGGTGACAGTAAATCAGGCAAAAGTTGTAAAGCTGAATAGTCAGAATAACCTGATTAATACCTTAAGCTTTATTCCTAGATGCAAAGGCAGTTTTCAATATTACTTTTATTCTTCAAAAATATTTTTTTACTGAGGTTTGAGGCTGTGGTGGTGGTGCTGCGGTAGCGTTGTTGCCTCACAGTAAGACGTTGTCCTGTTCGATTCTCAGCTAAAGCGTCTTCTGTGTGGAGACATGCGTGAATGGGCATACCTTCGTTGAAGGTTGTGCGTCAGGCCTGGCACGTCGGTACATAAAAATCTACTGCCAATCATTAGCGGACCGGAGTTCAACTGTGGCGACCCCTGACCGGGAAAAGCCGAAAGATACAACAGTTGTCATTGTTCATGCTGTATTGCTGATCCTTCATCATTTATCAAATATTTATACACTCCCTCTTTTTCAAGCTCAATTTTTTATTGCATTCTTCTCTTGGATGAATTTTTTTTCTTGATGCTTCAAATTTCCTGCTAAAAATCTTACTTTTACACATTTATCAAAACCAGATGTCATTCTTATATCATCTGAGAAAGGGTTAGCCATTCGTAGTTCTGTTGCCAGATACTCATCTGATGAACTATGCAGTTTTAAATCATCCACATAAAAGTAAATAGGATGTAATTTGGGCAAGGTTGTTTTCTGGATGTTGAACTGTAACCACAAAGCAGTCTGATACGTCAACAGCTTAATGGGTTAAGGGCAAAGCAAAACAGCAGGCCTGACAAAGAATTGTCATGAAATATCCCTCTTTGTATTTTTATCTGTGGTATGCTAACCACAGTTTATCATGCCTCTGCTGTAAAGTGGTTTGATGCTGTTTCATAGTGAGCAATGTAATTTATCAATGTAGGGTATGTTTTATACATAAGAACAGTGCACTGTCAGCATTCCATAACCCATGAAAATGCAATGCTGTCATCATTTTTGTAATCTATCCATGTCATACTTAGATTCTGCCCCTACTAAGGCTTTATTTAATAATATATTATAATTTGCTCCATATGATTTTGTTTTATGACATTTCTATTATATATTGCAATGACTCCTTTCTGAGTGAGTATAAACTCTGTCTCTATCTATTCCAATGCATAATTCATATGTTGTTGGAAGGCATGATATTGATCTACGGTTCTCTGGATGGCTTTCAAGTTTGCTTTTAGGGAGGTATATGTTTCTTCCTGTTGTTATCCAGCTTAGTGTCCTTTTGGGATATGCATATAAATAATTTTTACTCAGGGCTAAATCATTGTGCAAAAATATTAATACCTTCAGCCAGATGTTGGGCGCTGCATATAGACCTGAGGTTTCCCATTTAGGAGTCTGCCTCAGTTTTGTTAGCTGTTACTTTATTTAATTTTAATTCCTCTATATTAGCATTTCTTACTTCTTCTTTTAACTCTTCTATTTGGCATCTTTGTTATGTTGACAGGGATTTCATAAATACCCATAGTGTATTTATTGCTTTTTTATTTCAGTTGGTGTTACTGTTGCTATCTTAATTCCCAATTCTCTATAAAACTTTCTGGGTCATCAATAAATTGCTTATTTGCACATTTCCTTTTTATGTTTCTATACACTTTCTAGTTGTTGTGCTGGTGTTGACATCTTTAATATATTATTGGAGACAGCGTAAGATAAATTCTGTTCTGTGTTGATGCTGAGAGTTGCTTTTATTGCATCTATCTTTCTAAGAGTTTTGGATCATCTAGTCACTTTTTCATGTTCTTCTAGTAGAGATATTCTTTGACTTAGCTGCTTTATAGTTCTAAATTGCATAAAGAAGAAAGTGCCCAACTATTACCACAACAAAAATTCCACAAAGCAGAGGCACTTGAAAGGAGAAACAATTTCAACTTTTAGACACTACTGATGGTATTTATTTAGTGTTTTTTATTTAATAAACATTGAGTGAAGCTAAAAATTCATCAAGTTGAAATTGTTTCTCCTTTCAAGTGCCTCTGTTTCACAGACTTTTTGTTGCTTTATAGTTCTCTGTATTTGTTTCTCCCATGGAGCCATTTGAATTGTTCTCTCCCTTTCCTTGAATAGTGGGTTACTTGGGAACAGCAGCTATACCAAACTACTAAAGAAGTTTGCATTGCATATTGATGGAGAGAAAAGAGATAATTTCCAAAAGGAGCAGAGCTTCAGTCATAAACATTGCTAAGCCTGCTGTGGCTAATAATGAGCAAAACTTAGCAGGACAATCCAATCCAGTTTAGGTCTTGAGAAGACACCTTTTCATGGTTCTGCTCCAAGTGCTCAAATCCCATCTGCTTGAAGGACACTCTCTGTTAGCCAAAGACTTGTGCATCATGTAGCTCCTGCCACTCCCAAACAAGTTTGAATGTCAGTTTGTCAAGCAGCTGTCTCACCTTACCTGAATACATTATGTGAGTTTGAGTTAGGTTAGTGTAGCAATCATGGGGGTGGGGAAGGGTATTTACTATTAGGGAGAAGGATGGGAATTTTAGAGTTAAGGAGTGGCAGGGGAGTTTTAGATTTAGGGAATGGGAGAGGAAATTTAGGGTAAGGGAGGAGAAGTGAGTATTAGGGTTAGGGAGCAGGAAAGGAGTCTTATGTGTAGGGAGCAGGAGGAGAAATTTAGGGTTAAGGAGTGATCAGAAATGTAGGTTTATAAGAGGCCTGGAGTTTTAAGGCAAGGCAGTGAGGTTATGGGTTAGGAATTGGGTGGGAGTTTCAGGTTTACAGTTAGTGTTCTGGTGGTCTATACAGTTTTATAGGGTCAGGTTTTAGAGGGGGTAAGTAATTAGAGAAGACTGGGCTGGTGGTAGTTTTTACTAAGTGGTAGTGGACAAGTAAGTTGAGAGCTACTAGCACATGAACACTTGTAGCAAACCTCCTTTTCAGGTACCAGAGTTTATATGGGTTGGAAAGAGGGCAGGGCAGCAATCTGGTAGCTATGTCTCAGAAAATTTCTGCAGATGTCCTAATAAGGAATTACTCTGACAATGTAGTACCTTGCATACTGCAGTCATGTTTAGTCAGATTTATAAGAAAACACATGGTGATGGTAGTAAAGGGAGATCCAGCCAGACCCACATCTTCAGCCAGGGCTGCTGATGTGGCTACTACAGAGGGAAGCTGGTCAGTAACAGCAGGTAGGGAACTCAGTCATAGCATCTGACAGATGCTGGGGGTCCCTTGAAAGGGGTTACTTCAAGAGGAGAGGTAGATGGTAATATTCAGCCCGAATTTGAGATACTACTGGCAAAAGCTAACAGACGTCCTTTGGGAGGATAGCAGGTAAGGGTCACCAAGAAAGAGTTTAGACAGACTCACCTTTCAGGTCCTATTTTACAGGATTTGAGGAAGGAAGCCAAGGAGGTTCGTTATACTCAAGGACGGGAGGAGTCCATATAATTGGACAAAAGGATGCTGTGCAGGGAATGGACCTTTATACTTATTTAGATGACATTGCTATCTACAGTGAGTCATGGGCTAAACATATGCAACATGTCAGGAAGGAACTGGGCAGACTGAAAAGGGCAGGAATATCAAAAACACCAAGTATCAGATGAGCATGGCAGAAACATCATAACTGGTGCATAGAGTGAGTGGTGGTAAGATTAAGCCAAAGGTTGTAAATGGTTGAAGCCATTTGTAGCTATTCAATGTTTAAGCAGTTGAGATGGACAGTATGTACTGCAGAAGTTTGTCCCACACTACAGTATAATAGCCACTCTGCTTATGGACGTTATCAGAAATAGACCAGATAAGTTTGTCTACAGTCCAGCCTGTGAGCATACATTTGAGACATTCATAGAGGCTTTGAGTGAATCAACTGTACTCTCCAGATCTAACGAAATGCAAAAATTCACTGTGCAAGTAGACACTCCCAAACATGGAGCAGAGCTGTACATAGCCAGATTTACTCAAAGGGAGAAGAGCACTGTATGATGTACTTGAGTTACAGACATCAATCCAGAGACAAATCTTATTCAGCCATAGAGAAGAAGTGTTTGGGATCATCAAAAAAAAAAACAACCCTACCTGTATGGCAGAATGTTCATTATGGTTAAATACCACAAAACATTGAAGTAGTTACATAGGGCAAGTGGTATAATGGAATGCTTCTGAGATGGAGTTTAGCAGTCCTAAAACACTACTATGCACCACAGGCGTGGTACTGCTAATGTCAATGCACATGATCTATCCTGAAATGGAATGGGATAGTGTACCATCTCAAGCTCCATTTCTTGTAGGATATCTCAAGTCCCCTCTGCTGGAGGGTAAAGCTCAACAAAGTTGCTGTAAGCAGATGACATGGCATTACAGACAAACTCTGAGCAAGAATGTCAGCAAAGGGTAGGGGAATGGAATGCAAAACAGAAAGCTCACGGGATGAAAGGGTGTGCATGTATGACAGTTGTAATTGCATAAAATGAGGGAAATGAGACTAAGCCGATAACTGAGATAGAAGGGAAGTAGCAGAGCAGGTTAACAACTTCAAATATCTGGGAGGGGTGGCTGAGGAGAAGGGAAGTCTGAATGAGGATGTCAAAACAAGAATCAGAGGGGCTGCAGCCAACTGACACAGAGTGTCAGGGGTAGTCTATGACAGAAGGATGCCAAAGAAGCTAAATCAGTGTTGTCACCAGTACTACTGTGGGGTACAGAAACCTGGGTAGCAAAGGCAGAGCAGTTGAGGAAGCTAGAGGTGATGGAGATGAAGTGCCTAAAATGAGTGGTAGGATGCACACTGTGGAACAGACAAATAAATGAAGCCATAACTGCAGAAGCCAAAGTAGCTATATTTGCATAAAAAGTCACATGTGCAGGAAAGTAGAAGACAATCTGGGGAAGATGATTTGGGGCAGACAGGAAAAAAAACAAGAGGAACCAAAGGCATCCAGCAAAGAGGTGGGTGGACTGAGTGACAAAAGAGCTGCGAGAGTCAGGCATGAGTGTTGAAGAAGGTAGGAGAGTAACATTGAAGAGAGAGAGACTGCAACAGTTGACACTGACAGAATACCCCAAACCCATGCAGACAATGGGGGTTGATGATAATGATGATGATGGTGATGCCTCCAGAATACTTGCTTGAGGTTCCTAGGGAGAATTGTGAAGCCTCATTAGAGAAAACTACTACGATGTTATATTTTTCTGTTGCTTCTTATTTAATTTAGACAGCAACACAAGTGTAAGCTACATTTAAACCATGTAAAACATGTAACAGAAAACTGCACTGGGAAATTGCATTTATAATAAGTCTTATGATAGAATTTTATATAATGTAGAAGAAAATATCGTTGAAAGCCATAACTTTATGATTTAAATATGTGATGAAATGAATGCAGTGTCATAGGAAAGGCTTTGCTGCTTGACCGTATTTGCAGGAGGCCATAAGACAAAATCAAGGCTATTAGGATTTAACATTAGTATGTAAAATACTATTAGTATTTCTTCTATGTGTGAGGAAGTACTAAGCTCATCCCTCTGGTAACTTCCAGGGAAAAAAGCCAATACATATATATTTTTCAGCTGAAACCAGTGTAGAAATTGAACCTTGATGTCCATATCATTGTGAGTGTTGTTTGTCTGTATGCTATTTGAGAAATTAGCACAGATAAGGGATCAGTAATCTTTCAGTTAGAGACAGCTAGAGTATTTATCTAACTTTGTTAGAGATTTTCTTTGATTATTCTTTCAGTGCAACTGATTATTTTTTATTCTTTATGCAAGTATCTTCACCTCTGTATATTAAATTTGCATTAACACAGTCTTGGCTTCATTTTTTGTAAGATCATTTTTTTTTTAATTTGAAAAGTCAGCAGGAAATTAACATATTCATCATTAATGTCCACTTTGCTTTTAGCCAACACATAAGTTTTCATTTATAATTTTCTATGTACTCACTTTAAAGATCTTGTGCTGCTGTGTATTTATGGATTATTTATTATCTGCAGAGAGTTCATTATTTAACACTATGGATTGTGAAACTGCCAGTATCCACCTCTAATTGACCAGTCTGCTCTGCACATTTTTTTTTTGCCTTTGTTAGAATTTTATTTCACCATTGAACGAAAGTGACAAAGGTAATTGGTGTGTTGGCTCCAAGTCATGTCTGGAGTGGTGGCAGTGCTGTAAGTCATGTCTGAAGTGGTGGCAGTACTGTCTTGCCAAAACTCAGTCTATGAAGAACTGGCAAATTCTCTCATCATTCCCTTGGTATTCCATGTATGTATGTCTATAAAAATAATATTTTGTTTAAAATTCAGATTCTGTAGATAAGGGGCACTGGAAGACATTGACATTCATATGAGAGTGTGTGATGAGAAAGGGGCCGGAGGTGCTAGGTCAAACACACAGCTCTGTAAGTAATCAGTGTATAGTCATAGTTTGAGTATTGATGTTGAAAGCCCATACCCAGGAGAGCAATGCAGATTCCCTGTTTGCTCTTGTGATCAGGATTTATGTACTGAAATGGTTTATTTATTTATTTACATTTGTTTACCGGGTAGTGTCCGACTGGGCTGGTAGCCCATTTTCATCGAAGACTTGGGGAGAATAGCTCCAAATACAATACAATTAAATAGTACAGAAATTACAATATTAAGATTTGAGTAATACCCTATATAAACATTTCACAGTAAAGCTAGTTAAAATATTGCACATAAGGAACAATGTGGAATATAAAATCCAGATTCTTTGATGACTGAGTAATAATTTGAAGCTGACAGAGAGCAAGCTACTAGACAGTATACGAGACATTATAGTGGGTGGAGTTTCAATAAAGAAAGAATTTAAATCTAACGGAGAGTAAACAGTCATTAATACAATGAAGAAAGAACAGCACAAGCTGTATAAAAGTGAAAGAGAGTAGGACAGAGTCAATTATCCAGGAGAGCTACAGGGGCAGAGCCAGTTGCTTTTAAGATATTCTTTTCTTTCTATTTTAAAAGAAGGGTAGCAGGGAGTGCTTTGTATGTTTAGAGGAACAGAATTCCAGTAGATTTGTGAATACTTTTTCTCCTTTTACCTGTGAGATGCCAGCTGTGTGACTTGAGAGACCATCCCTCTGATGGTCTTCAGACATGTCTAGGAAAAAGAAATGGATCCAAGAACAGTAGTCCCTGTCCCTCACATAGCCATTGTGATATATGGTTGGCAATGGCGGGATTTAAACGCCCAATTATTGCTAGTGTAGTTGCTGCAAAATGCATGAGATGTGATAGAGTAAAGAAGGAAGACCCCTATGTAAGGCAGGAATCACCTATAAGATGACTAAAAGTTGTATTCCATGAAACAGGAAGGATGCATAAGGATATCTTATGGGAGGTAAAAGTAGAAGGCTTAAAAGAGTTTGTCCAAAAGTTGTAGCTGTTTGAGGTAACTATTCATTTCCTACTTGATGGATACAAATCTCCAGTTAGGAGAAAAGAAGAGTTTACTACATCCATTTCTCATCAAAGATGTAAAATAGATGAAGTTACAATGTTACACAAATGTTGGGACTATAGGTAGGTCAAAAACATCTTCTAAGCAAATAGCTGCCATGAAACGTACCCTGTAATAAAACCATTTTATTTAAAGGTTAATACTCCATAACATTTAAATGGAAAAATACCATAAAGACATTCACTTCTTACTTTAAACATGTTAGTCACTCAACAGGTAGCATGTCTAACTTATATACTAGAAGATTTGAAGGCTGTGGGTTATATTCCCATCCCAGGTGACTGGATTCAGTTACTGACACTGCAGTGCAGCACTGGGGTTGTTGATCTGAGTGTGCCACTGCCACCCTTTGGAGGAGACATTAAACTATGGCACCACATGCTTGAGTTAATAGTTACTCAGATGGATGTAAAAGATCCCATACATTTCATAATGTATACTATTTACATAACTCACATATCATTTATTTACATATCTATCAAACCTCTTTCCTTTCTTCATTCTTATTAGTCTTTATTCGTCAAAAAAAAAAAAAATCAATACATTATTCCACTCCCACACTTTCCACCACAGCCATATTTGTATTTTCTTGCTAATTACTAATTTACTTCTAATACTCATCTTATATTTAATACTTCATTTGTTCTTGTTTTCCAATTTCCCCATAAACCAATGTCTGTATTTGTCAGTTCTATTTGAACATAAAAAACACATAGTTATCTTTACATTTCTAAAATTTCTAATCTTATAATCTTTCCTTATTAACCATTCTCTCCCATACCTTCCTGACCTTTCTACACAGTAAAAAAATTAAACTTGTTTTATTTCTTTTTTTTTAGAAAAATAATTTTTCTCCTCTGTGCCTTAAATACCATATTTAATTTTACTTGCAAGGTGTTTATCATGTCTCCTTAAAAGTCTTGCCAGTTTATAAATTCCTCACTTTTCATTTTTCTGTTTTTAATTGTCTTTATTCATTTTCATCTGAACATTTCCATGGAGTGACAGCAAGTTACATTATGATTAGATACCACTCCTTTCTGCTTTTCTAAATATTTTCAAAACATAGTCTCCACATAATAATTTCATTCTGCTATACTCTAAACCCTCCATTCACCACACTTTACTTTTTATACTTTCCTACTTTCTCTCAATACATTTTAGACATCTGTTGAAAAATACTTGCAAGCATATCTTCTTTTTCCTTGCTATACTTCATAAAACAGTATAAATGCAAAGAGGCCAGGAACACTATTCTGTTAATTAACTATAATCCACCATCATTTTCACTCATATACAAGACACACCTCTAACTGGATTCAGTCTTGATCCTCAACTAATACCAGACACTTTTTTGCAAAATTGAATTTTCTTTACTGCTTTCTAACCTACAAGCATTTCCCAAATGCATTATTTTACCTGATATTACTAAATTGGTTAGAGATACCTTTTTTGTAAATGAAAGCTTGAAGGGTTTCCCACACTACATCTATGCATTTTACTTCCTCATTTAACTTTCTCCACTCTCCATCTTTAACCTGTCTTCTTACAAATTTAATTCCTAAAAAAGAAATCTCATTCCCTGAAAAATACAAATGTCAGTCCTATGTCCATTTACCCAACTGAAATAAACTTACTTTCATCCAAATTCTATTCTTTACAATAACTACTATATTATCTGCTTATGAAAAAATATCAATATTTTAATTTTGTCTTTTGTCCAATATTTTCATGACTGCAATATTTCATCAATTCTATATGCAACAGTATTCATTATTAATGAAAAAAGAACATTGAACATGAGGCAGCCCTGCCTGATACCCCTCATCATACTTATTCTTGGGCAACCATTAATCAGAACTGTTACAAAGCTATTTTCATATACCCACTGTAAAATATTTCCTTTAATCCCATATTGTACAAGAGTATTCCATAAACTAGCATGCTCAACATCATATTCCTTATTAATATCCCCTACCATAGTCTTTATACCCTTTTTCGCTTTCTAGTCTATCATCCACTGCTTCTTTAATTAATATCAATAATTACTCATTTTTCTACCGTTTATACAATAAAGTCTCTGTACCATAATATCCTTTAATCTTCTTCTTCTTTCAGCTTTTCCCGGTTAGGGGTCACCACAGTGGATCACCTGTCTGCTCATGATTGGCAGTAGAGTTTCACGGTGTCGAGTTGCCAGCCCGGCACCCAACCTTGTACAGAAGGCACACACGCATGCACACCTATGACCAATTTAGAGTGTCCAATTCACCTAATATCCTTTAAGCACCTTGATTAACATCTTATAATCAGTATTATTCATGGTTCTAAATTCCAATTTTCCAATATTTGTCCATATAAATTTAATAACACTTTTCATATTTCACTCTTTTTGAGACCTGTATACTCAATTGATTTAAAGCTTTGAAAAATACATTAATCTGCCACACTTGTAAACTCCTGCTCATATATGATCTACTCCATCCGCCCTGGAACCAAATCATCGTCAGTGCCTGCAAACACCATATTGAACTCTTCCATTGTTATTTCTTTCTACAAATAATTTTAAAGACTCTTCTGAAGAAAGCTTTCAGGTCTCATTTCTTATCTCCTTTCTTTTCTATTATTATACATTTCTATAAAATAATTACAATTTTCATAATCTCTTCTTGACTATACCTTAATTTGTGTATTTTTATGATAAGTGGGAAGTGCAAAGGGACAGGTTTACAGCAAAAGCCATAGGAAGATACTGGATTGGAATATATCCATGGGAGAAGCTGTGGAGGCAATATAATATTTGAAGGGCAGTAGTGAAGGGAGGGTCCTGATGGGATACCCACAGATATTTATAAAAAAGTGGGAGTACAATTAATGGAGCACATGAGTGTGATTTCAATCTGATCTTGACTGAGGGGTAATGCCATACTGTTTGTAGGAAGCAAAGGTTATGTTCTTTTACAACAAAAAGCAGGAAAGGTAAGACTCTGGAAATTATAAACACATTTTTTTTTCTGTGTTATGTAGATGATAACACTTCTGGTAGGATACTGGCAAATGGGCTTCAAACAGTCTTCACTGTATATAATGGGGACAGGCAGGCTTTGTTACAGGAAGGTGTTCAGTAACCATTGGTGAAATTTTGTTAGGTGACCTAACAGTCCCATTAAAACGAAGGAAGTGACTCAAGATCTGTTGGTATTTGTATGCAATTTAAGTACAAATGCTGATAGCCTGTGGCTGCTGCTTATTTGTGTCAGTTATACTCATTTAGAGCACATTTTTCCATGTGACACATGGAAAAACTGCGACTTTTCTGGGTATTTACTTGCTGCAGGCCTTATATAGTTTTAACATCCATTGCCATCTGTGTGTTAAGTGCAAACATGGTTAATCTGACTGCTGTTCATTTGTGCTAGAGTTTTATTAATTTAGAACACGTTTTTGATGTTCTTGCTGTGACAGGAGAAATGAGATTTGAAAGAGACCATTTTGTCCTGGGACATCTTCAATAGGGTTGACACATAGAGTACAGGAATTAAGTAAATAAGGGGGGGATAAGGTGAAATGGGATGGAGGGACATTTAAGAGGAATTGAGGTAAGGGTAGCAAGGGGCTTAAAGGGTCTTGTCAAGTGTAACTGAGGTAGGAGTCACATTTTGGCATGAACTTGCTAGGGCAGGTTCCATGTCCTAGATGACCTGTGGGTATTTCTGCGCAGGTATGCCTTGGGGGTGATTAGGGAAATGAGGAGGCTTGGTGAGTGAAATGATTTTGTTTCTTTTCTCCCCCTCCTCTCATTTCTCCAGTGTGTGTGTTTAGGGATTGTGAGAGGGTCGGTTTTGATGGTTTGCAGGTTCTATGGGGTCACAGAGTCATTTAAGTATTAGTATGTGAAGGAGCTGAGGGGTTTCCGGCTGGTTAAAAGTTTTTGTTTGGTGTCCTTATGGAGGCTTCCTCAACATCAAGAATAGTTTTGAGTCAAGGTGTAGCCTGGACAGGTGAGTTCTCGGCTGGTGCTTGCTATCGGACTTGTATATGTACAGGTCAATTGTACAATATAGAGGCATAAATGTCAGGTTTGTTGGTGGTGAAATTAATTCATGAGTTACTGACTTTGGGGCTTGGGCCTCTGGCAAGACAGAAAGGGTTCTTGGTGCAGGAAGAAAGGGTTGCTGCTGCTGTTGTTGTGGAGGTGTAGCTGATTCTCTGTGGTGGTTGGTATCGTCCACATGAATTGTTTCTGAGTAGGGAGTCCGGTTGTTGGTGTAGTTCTGTTTGCACGGTCTAAGTGTCAGTCTGGGAGAAGATTCATTCAAAATGGTGCAGTTTTGCTTGCATGGTCCATGTGGCAGTCTGGGAGAAGCCACTTTCAAAAAAAAAGGGGAGGAGAGAAACAAAACAAAGTGATTTCTTTTGCGGGCGTCTCTTTCTCAGTGAAAGCTGAGCTTGGTGCCACATTTTCACCTTCGCAGTGTGTTGAGGCTCTTGAGGTTTATAATTAGATAATACATAGTGCTCTGAGTCACAATAGACCATTACTCCTGTACAGGACTCTCAGGGGCTGTCAATATACTTTTGATAACAGTACGCTATTGATTTCAAACTGTCGCAGGTGCATCCTAACAGAATCTGCTTATAAGTGAACAACTGCTAGGTTCTGTGAAGAGCAGTTAGGATGTTTTGTGGGTTTTCATAATGTTTGTGGTCACTCCGCATGCCTGGGTGACATGTTTTTTTTTTTTTTCGGTAAGCTATTGATTACACGCAGTGAATCCTCATTTTAGAGTACTTTGCGGTAAAGGAACTTTACAGGACTTGCTGGTGCCAGGACTGGCACCCTTGTATTGTCATTCTAAAATGGAGGGGCTTAGGAGGACTAGATGCTGCTGTGATAGGGCACGAGGCACTGTTTGTTTGTGGGCAAGAGAGTAAATCGATGATATTAATGGCTAGGGGTAATTAGCCTGAACAGAGGAATTATGTGGAAGTATATCAGTGTATTAACACGGGTTTGGACTTGGTGCTTCTTGTGCAATTTTGTTGTGAATGCTTGGTAATGGGAGGTTATCTGCACCATGTGGGTTTCAAAAGGAGTTTGAGTCACTTCTTTTGTATGTCGTGGATTTTCAGAGACATTACTGAGTGAATCAGATTTTGCTTGTTGTTAGGCCTGAGCTTGTCATTAGGGTGAATGCACATTTGGGGGCAGAGGGACCTTTTACAGCCATGAAGGGCATACCTCTTCACATAATTAAAGATTACATTTAGAACGTTGCCTCATTTTCATTACACTTTTCATCAATAGTGGTCTTCTGGGCAACCATTGGCATGTCATTTAGGGTTACATTTAACAATAATGACAGGCTATGGATTTTCAGTCTTCATACCCATCAGAAATGCTGTAAGTGTCACCATTGGGGTCTTTTCCCCCCATTGTTGTAATTGGCCTTGTCAATTTTTTCCTATACTCAGTATAGTTAAGTTATCCACATTCAACAGCACTAGTCTGGTAGTTGGTAAAGTGGTTAATGGATGGACAGGAATTTCTAGGGTGCAGTGTTTGATCCCACATGCCACTTGTTCACTTCAGTGGCACTGCATGATGCCATTACTCTGTGCTTAGGTTGGTATCATGTTTTTAATGGTTTTGCGTTGAGTTTAAGGGAGTTCTGGTTTGATTCAGTTTCCTGGTTTCTCTTAATCCCTGCTGGCACGGGTGGATTTGGTGGCAGATTGTGGATTGAAATACTACATTACAATAACTGAGTTAGTGATAATGAGTAGGTACACACTTTTATATTCTGCTATATGTACCTTTGTAATGCATTGAGGTTGGATAGTCCAGAACAACTTAATTTAAAGTGAGGGGAAGGATTAGTCTGTAACAACTTATTTAATGTAAGGGGAAGGATGGTGTTGTCCGGCCATCTCATTGTGATTCTGCTACTGCTTATTGTGGGTAAGGAGGGTGCAGTTGGACCAACATGTTCAGCCCATGGATGGGGAGAATAGCATCTGTGTCTTCTCTTCCCTTATGCCTTCTCATTGTAGGGGTGTGCCAGTGTGATACCGGTTCTTTACTTGTGTGAATTCTGATGCAGCCATGTCAAGTGTGTTGATTTAAAGGGGTAAAGAAGGGTATTTTGTAGACATATATATTAAAAAATATATTTTAAAATAAATGAATAAAATTTGTGTGCAGAACACGGGTCTGAGCCCACCTTTGTTTAGTCCAGAGTTTGGCCTCATACTTGGGTTTGTTCATCAAAACTTTTTTTTTTTTTTTTTTTTTTTTACAATTTGCTGAGGATTGAATTCATTAAATAGACATACATTTGAGTCGCAGACTTCATAACCTTTATGAGTACTGGCAGCGAGCTACCGAATTTAAGAGAGATGCATGTGTTATCTGCTGTTTACTTTACATTCATTCTGACTTCTTATCTGAAAGTGTGGGCATTTGAAGAATGTAAAGTCATTTGCAGTCAAATTCAAGGATGAGGATATTTTATTACGTACATAAACTTTTTAGGAAAAACATGCATACATAGAATAAGCAATTATCTGGATAAATAGGTGGTATAAGAATATTATCTTGTAAAATTTCTTTTAAGTTTGGGCAGTCTGAGTTACCAGGAGAAAGCAATGGCTACAGGTTTAAGCAAGACTGCAGTTTTGTATTATGAGGTAAATTCATACAGACCTACTAACAGGTTCACAAATATAAAACTTTAACTAGGTGTCCAGATTTACATCAACATTGGGATGTTATCAACTGAAACTGACCTTCCTTGGAATGTTTATACAACTTTGTAGTTGTAGGAAATTTATGGAAGATTAGTTGGGAATTTATGGAATACTGGGTATTAGCCTTTTGTCTTTTTAGATTTTCCTAGATGAAGAACACTGCCAATCATGGCGTGGAATAGATGGGAAGTGGGGAACACTTTCTGGGGGCTTGCTGACAACAGCAACTGGGAACCATATGATGGTAAAAAGTGATATTTTGCTTGTAGAATGGGTCTTTAGTGAAGTAATATGGTTCTGGTCTATTTTCCATTGACATCAGTTAGGTTGTTAACACTGTATGAAGGATACTTTTTCAGTGTGAATTCCAAGGAACGTGAAATTTTGGGACCCCAGATGAGGAACATTCTTTGAAATGAGGAATACTTGGGAGTTATGTGTATGTTTTGGATGTATTTTACTGTGTGTGTGTGTGTGTGTGTGTGTGTGTGTGTGTGTGTGTGTGCATTTTTTTTCAGTTTTGTTGCTGTTGGGAGCTGCCTGTTGAGCAAAACAGCATATGGGAGAAGCTGGCAAGGCCACACTGTCTAAAAGATAAGTATGTAATTTGTTTAAATTTTACTGTAAGTTAGTGTGATTTTGCTAGGATGTTCATGTAGGGCTTGCTTACAGAAATGCTCCTAAGGTGGTTTTGATGAAGTAAGCTAACTTTGCCCATAAAGTGCAGTAATTGTTTTGATATGGGAATCCTGAGGTAATTCAGTATTTTGATGTTTCAATTATCCCTCATCGGTAGTACGTTGTCGTAACAGATTTGAGTTGGAGCTCACGTTATGCTCTGCATTTTGACGGTGGTAATTTAAATACATAGGTTCAGTTATTGCTGTTTTGTGTCATAATACCAATTTTCCTGAAGTACGTTCCCTTACTGACAGTGAAAGGATTTGCTGAGGGATAAGGGAGCAGTATGTTATTGGGGATAGGGGGTGCAAGGGAGTTTAGATATGGGGGAGCACACAGTGGGCAACAGTCAGTGCCCTGTAGGAGCTGGATTTGGAAGATGATGGATTCTGTTGGGGGGGTTGTTCCTGTCGCTGGAGTGGTATACAATGATGCCACAAGTAATCCTACTTTATTATGTGCTCATTAAGACACATCAGAGTCTGGGAGGTTTGGGAGTAGTCTGGGGGCAGGTCAGGTTGAGGTATATTAGAGGCAGGGTAGACAGGCTTGGAGATTATTTATGGTGAATGTGGGGTTGTTCAAAGGTGGGGTGGAGTTACAACAAGGCGACGCTGGGTCAGATTTTGAGTGTATGGTAGTTGGGTTCAAATTTTCCAGTACCAGGGCTATGTAGATGGGTTGCTCAGTGGCCTTTGACAGTTTAGCACTGTCCTTGTTGGATTTAGCAGTAGAGGGCGGGCATGTGGCAGGAGGTACATTAGGCAACTGACTGCTTTCCTAGTTATATCCTGGGACATTTGGAGGTGATGACATAGATCCAGTTTGGTTTGACAGGATGTGATACGTCGAATGACGTTATAAAGGTGTCTTTGTTAATTAAAGAACAGGGTTTCTGGTTAACGGGGATTTATTTGATCTGGTCTACAGTGGACGGGTACACCGAATGATACAGCAGGTGGGAACAGTTTTAATTTTCTTTGGCTAGTCATTAATTTCGTTGAGACCTTCGACGTTGTAGGAAGAGTGATAATTTTAGCTATAACATGAGACCTTGTTTTGTTTTGCAGGGGTATCTGTCGTATCCTTGCTAGGGGAGTTAAAAGATAAATTTACGGGTTCTTTGGTAGGACATTTAATTTTCAGGGGTGTTTTGCATCTGCTAGTGTCTGCATTTTATGCATTTGATAAATGAGATATGCCCTTGGTGGTGTATATTGGTCATTAAGAATTTGGTTTATGCAGGTGTGGAGTATTTACAATATTTTCTTTTACAGATCACTTGGAGTGCTGATTGAGACATGCAGAGTTGGTATTTCTGGGAGTGAAGAGTGTGGACTTGACAGCCGAGAGAAGAAGCTGAGGAAGGTTTTCAGCTGATGGGGCAGTATGACAGCAGGCCATGGGTGCCAGCAGTGCAGCTGAATATGGAGTTGTTGACTTGTTGTCTTTTCTTCCTGCTGTCTCTAGGTAATGTCTGGTCTTAGTTTGATCTTGTATGGGGAGCATCAAGGATGACTGTTACACTGTTTTATGGGTAAGTGGGGTCTTCTTTGTAATGGGTCAGATACTACTGCAGACATCAGGGGTAAGGGTTTAGTGGGTTACACTGTGTAAGTTAGGTTTGTGAGCTAGATGGGGGGTTTTGATGGGAGGATTTAGCTTTGTGTTACTGCAGTTTTAGGACAGATTGGGTTGGGTTGCTTCACTATATTCTGGTTGGTAATAGTGTGTCATAGACATTGTGTGGTTGGGCATTATCTAGTTTGTTTGTATATTGTGTTGGTTAGTTTTGTATGGCTAGGTCTATTGGTGGTGTTTTTGGGGTTGTACTGCTGCCAGCCATGATGGTGGTGTTTCTGAGATCATACTGTTACTGGTCATGATGGTGGTTTAAGTGTCTTATGGTTTATAATAGGTAGTGGTGTGAAAGAAGTAAATGGAATGTAAAAGGGACCTAAGAGGGGTATTACATTCATTGCTCAAAAAAAAAAGTTGTATAGGGTTAGGAGGTAATGACTTTGATACAGTTTGGTTAGGGAGGATGGGTACTCTGAATAACGTCTGACCTACTGCCTTACTGGTGGTTACATTGCTGGACGTTTGGTCGGAGAGAGGGAGAACAGCCTTGTCAGGCTGGTGGGTGGAGAAGAAGGGCAGGCTTGCCCTCTTCTGTTCCCCGTATGGTGTTGGATGTGCAATTCAATAATTTGGGAAGGAAACTGAGCAATTGCTCTGTTGGATAACTTAATAAGCAAGCAGAGCTGCTTATTTGGTTAGTGTAATTCAATAAATTAAAGGTGAGTGGTACACTGTCTGGTTAGTGCAAGGATAAGTGAGCAAGTGGGGGATGCTGCTTATTCACTGCCCTTATGGTTATTTTGTTTTTTTTCATGGATTTTATCACCTGTGTCATGTTTTGGTGGAAATTAATAACTATTGATTAACAATCATGTTTATGTAAGTGTAATAAAGGTCATCAAATGTAATTTGGTGTTATGTGTTTATTGAAGTGGATCAGGACAAATGAGGTTTGGAACAGACCATTTTGTCCTGGGACATCTTCAAGTTGGGTTGATACAGAGTAGCAGCAATTAAGTGAATAAGGGGGGGGGGTTGGGTGAAATGGGATGGAGGGATGTTTAGGAGGAAATGAGGTAAGGGTAGGGAGGGGCTTAGAGGGTTTTGTCAAGTGTAACTGAGGTAGGAATTACATTTTGGTGTGAACTTGCTACCCTCCCTCTTTTTATAAGTGGGGATTGTGGTTATTTTATTTTGGGTAAGGTGGAGAAAATGGGCAGGCTTGCCCTCTTCTGTTCCCCCTCTGGTGTTGGATGTCCAATTCAGTACGTTGGGAAGGAAAGTGAGTGATTGCTCTGTTGGATAAGTTAATAAGCAAGCAGAGCTGCTTATTTGGTTGGTGTAATTCGATAAATTGAAGGTGAGCAGTGTAAAGCTGCCTTGTTAGTGCAAGGATAAGTGAGCAGGTGGGGGATGCTGCTTATTCAAGGGTGAGTGGTTACGCTGCCCTTATGGTTATTTTGTTTTCTTTCATGGATGTTATCACCTGTGTCATGTTTTGATGGAAATTAATAACTATTGATTAACAATCATGTTTATGGAAGTGTAATAAATGCCGTCAAATGTCATTCGATGCTGTGTGTTTATTGAAGTGGACCAGGAGAATTGCCAGACCTGTTACATTTTTCTATCCCATTGCCATTGCATGCTGTTTAAGTGCAAACACTGTTAATCAGTGACTGCTGCTCATCTGCTCCAGAATTGTATTCATTGTGAACACTTTTTTTGATGCTCTTGCTTTAACCGGAGAATTGCTAAACCTTTTAGATGTTTCAGTTCCATTGCCACAGTGTGGTGTTTAAGTACAAATTCTGATAATCTGTGCCACTACTTGTTTGTGCCCGAGCTGTCATAGTTTAGAAAATGTCTGTTGTTTGTATTTCAGAGAATGAAAATAGCTGGTATTTGGTTTGTCTGTCTGCTGCAGACCTTAATACAAATATTATCTCATTGGCTTTGGAATTAACTCTTGTACTCTTATTCTGTGTTGTATAGCAAAGCCTACAGCTCTATTTGGCTGCTCTTCTCTGAACTGCACATTTTTTACACTTCTAACATGATTTGACTAGCTTTTACTTTATCTGACCTTCTACAAGTCCCAATAAGATACACCACATTGCTGCAAGTATGATAAAGCCATTCTTGGACTGTTATGTATCACTTGTGGGCTTATTCTGGTTCCTACACAGTATTAAAGATTGCTGCAAAAGGATGATGCAGGTGGTAGGATTGGACTTGTGTGCTCCTGCTGTTGTTGTCTATAATAATTCTGCTTGTTGCTTTGTCTTGACTTTATTTTCTGCTGCACTGCACACCTGCACCACGTGGTGCTACACACACATCACCGCATTAGCCCATGCTACATAGTAGCTAGCTAGTTCCTGTTCTTCTGTCATTAATTTAGTATTTTAACATCTAGCCTTCAATTACCTATACTTACAGCAGAGGCCTGGAACCCAGGGCAGACAACTTGGCTACCCATTCCTGTACCCTAGTGTCATAGAGTTGCTATTTTTGTGGCACATATGCCTGTAACCTGAGTTGTAGCTGCCTTATAATATGTGTTAAATTTTGAAGTGCCTAAGCCTATAACTTGTGGCCTTTCATGCCCTTTAATATTGAAGGAATTGTTCTGCATTAAACCAAACTACCATTGCTGTATCCTGCAACTGTCAGTGAAACACCTGCGCTACTACTGTTGCTTCACAGCCAGCATAGTGCCAAGAAGCTATTAAACTTATCAGCCCATTTGAATTCCAGACACCAGGGGATGACAGTGTGCCTGTACCACTTTTGCTGCCAGCCTACTTGCATAAGACATTTTGAGGCAGTGTCGGCACTGTCACATACTAATGGGAAACCTCTTACTGTTATCAGATACAGAATCTACTTGTGAGAGGTGTAGATTAATAGAATAACTTGATGCAAACATCTTTATGTCTCTCAGGTACTGAGGCTTTTGTTGATCAATACACATCACCCCTAACACTAAACATATATATATATATATATATATATATGTGTGTGTGTGTGTGTGTGTGTGTGTGTATATTGAGGTAGTAAACAAATCCCTCCTAAAGCCTCACAGGCAATGTATTAATGCACCTAGACAACAGACCCACAGGCATACTTCACCCGCCAGATATACTATTGTTTCTGCCAAAAACATGGGTTGCCAATGCATTATGTATAAGTCACTAAAACAGCTAGAGCATAAGCCACACATAAAAATGTTCTTTTCATAGGTGACTCAATAGTTAGGCATACCAATACATTATTCACTAGGCTGTACAAAGATAAAGTGATGGTCAAGTGTCTCTCCTGTGCTAGAATTCTTAATGTCATCAAAGGTCTTACATCCCTTCAAAGTCAAGTATGCACATGTCATGGTTGTTCCACATATGGAACTGAATGATCTTTGATGCTCCAGTTTGGATGATATGAAAAAAGGCATGACTGAGGTCTCTTGGTATATTTCTGAGGCTGGAAAGCAATTATCCTTGAACAGTATCCTGCCATTACCATGAAGGATGCAAGAATACAAGAAGTTGATAGACAGTCCTACTTGTTTTGCTAGCGATGGTCTGTGTTGCTCACCTCCAGGGGCTTCTTCATATTGCCAAAGATGCTTTCTGCCCCACAGTTACTTTTTTAAGGCAAAATCAGTCTCCTACACCTGCCAACCTAGCAGTTTTAAGCCAGCCCTACATTAACATGGCACTAATCAATGCTAGAAGCTTACATAATAATGGGTCTATATTACAATATAGAAAAAGCCGTTAATTGAATGGCCTTATAATTGAAAATGCCGGTAAAAGAAGTCATATTTGGGGGGGGGGGGATGTGCCTCTCACACTCCCCCACCAATTATATATACCAACACCGAGATCGCACTACAATGAAGAAAGGGCAAATTTTCCGATCTTCACTGTACCGCAATCTTACAATACATACTTCTATTACCGACATTTTCAATTATAAATCCATTTGATTAATGGCTTTTTCAATGCCGTAATATAGACCCATAACAATCCCACTACTGTCTCATCTCACAACTCCCTTTTTCCTACTTCCTTAAACTGTTTCCAAATCTCTTCTCACACTCTTTAACTTCACACAACTCTTAAGAAATCTCCTCTCTGCCCTCTGTACAGTTTGACATAGCCCAAGCCACTCCGGATTTTTTTTCCTTTATCCCTAAATGACTCCTAACTACATACTTCTGATCTTAAAGTACCTAATACTGACAATTTAAATTTACTTAACTCTTTATGCACCAAATCTGCAATTATTATTTTGCCTACTTAACAAGAAACATCAGCTTTCCCATCTTGCTATCTATACTTGTTTAACTTTTTGTTACCTCTTTATACAGTAACACATGCTACCTCCTTAAAGGTTGTTGCTCTAATTTATGAATTTTTATTATTTGTAATCAAAGTATTTTCATTAATGCATGCATGGTGAGTATTTCTCTCCAGGCCCCTGCTGAAAGGGGGTTTTGCATAATCCTAATATTGGTCAACAAAGGCAATAAATAACATAAATAAAATATGAAAGAATTATTTGGATCTTTGTTGAAGTGACCTTGTGTGGGCTGCCATCAGTGTCCATGTCACTGTTATGGCACACTTTGTTGTATGTGTCAATGTGAGAATCAGGTATGCCACCTGTCTGACATTTTCCCTTGGGTCAAATACCTACCCAAAGTGAGGTCATTCCAGAAGCAAGCACAGTTATTGCTGTAACCATGGCTGTGATGATTTATGATGCAGCCCTATCCCCAACATCACAGCTCTCTGCCAGCACTGACATATACCACACCTCTCAACTGTCCAGATTTTGCAGACTGTCCAGATCGTTGCCTCAAATCTTTGGTCTGTTCCTCATAAAAAGTGTGGTTTTCTGTCATATCGTTGAGGAATGAAGTCACTAAATAATGACAAACATCTGAGTTTCAGACTTCATATCCTTCAGAAAATACATAAGAATTCAAAACCTGTTATTCTAGCAACAGGTTTATAGGATCCATATTTAAAACCTGTCCCTATTTTGAGCCTTAGAGGTATGATGCATACTTTAATGAAGTCAGGCTACATCACATTAAATTGTTTTTGCAATTTACTGCTACATGACAGCATTATGACCCCAACCCCTCCCTTTTCAGGAACTGATATCTAGAAATCTGGAAAATCAATAACTGCTTTCATATATTAAAAACATGGGAAATAATTTTATAATCAATTTATTTATCACTCAGCCAGTTTACAAACAAGATGCAAAATAATTTTGCACATTAATATTGAGGAGTGAGTATAGTTTCCTCAGGTGGTTTAGAACACTTTGCATACAAAGAAGGAACTGATGTTTGCAAAATTATTCCTGTAATATTTGTACTTGTATATTAAATCTCGTAAGTAAGTAATGCAATATCTAAATAATCACATCACAGCTTTAAATGAGCAATACATTTAACATGATTTCTGTTACATGTTCTACTACAGTAAACAATATGTTTAAACTACAACCTTAAATACCATGTTGACAAAGTTACAACCAGAAAAAAATAAGAAAACTATCAAAGTGATAGAGATGATTGCATTCTAGAAGCTTGGGATAACAAGAGGGCAGAAAACATTCAGAATGTAGGGACAAAAACTAAGGCTCTTTTTCAGATGTGGGAAACATTGTTAACAACTCTTAACTTTTTTTAGACAAACCACCCAAGAGCAGAAGGGGCATTCAAAGTGTCTGGAATAATACATTAAAAGGCATTGCCGAGTCTCTGAATGACAGAAGTCACAAGAAAGGCTGACTGTAACAAATCTTCTAATGAGAAACCGTCACCACCAGACCGTCCTCTTTTAGGAAAGTAATTTACTTTCATCCCACAACTAAATATTATATTTTTTCAATCTTTTTGATGTAGAGAAGCAGATAAGAAATACATTTTTTTTCTTTAAGACCAATACTGAATATGACTCTGCTGATACAAGTGAAGACAATGTATTATATATTACAGTAAATATAGGTCTTTTTCATTTGCTTCAGTTCTGAACAGTGTACAACTTGTTTTGAAAAATATGTTACTAGTGAGTGAACGGGCTTTGCAGCTGAGTGATGTGCTATACAAAAAGTTAACTAGACAACAAAGGTTGATCATACCAAAACTCATGTCTGATAATGAGTTTAGGTGAGACATACAGATGACCTCCCTGCAGCTCACCATGGTTTGAACAGATAGCATCTCATTGAATTCACTGTCAGGTGCATGGAACACAGAAAATAAGCTACTCTTTTGTACTCAGGCTCCAAAGAATAGTTTTGCTCTCAGGCTATTTTATAAGCAATTTGTTTGATCTGTGACATCAAAGTGAGAGCTGTCAATAAACAGTACCATTCAATGAAGGTGACATACTTTGCCTGAATTTATCTTCAGAGAAATTGTATAAAGCTTTTCTTTCATGCACTTTCCGAAACAGTAACTTGCTGTTCCATTGTATGAGTTAGTCCATGTTATAGTTATTAGATCTCAGATGACAGAAACTGAAGTTTTGCTTGACTCTGGTTTATGAAATAATCAGGCCATGAGTTTACAAATAAAGAAACTGATTAAGTTGCTGGGAGTGTTTATGCAGGAAGTGATAAGAGTACCAAGGTCCTGACGACAGGACGTCCTAACTGCAGCTTGGGAAAGAGATGGTATTATTTTGCAAGTATAAGCACTACCGATGTGAAAACAAATATTTATTGTTATGTTTTATTTTTTAAATATTGTGTATTACTTTATATTAAATCATTTACATTTTAAAGGAACAATAAACAGGGCTAAGAATAAGGGATTTATATAAACAAAAGCACCTTTTCAGCTAATTACTGACTGACTTCAGATCAATCATCAACTCCTCTTTTTTTTTCCATTTTTACATGGGGTCAGGGTGTTGCATCAAATGTTGCCACCTCTATCAATTCAGAGCCAGTCTACTAGCTTCTTCAACTCTGTCTCATACAATCAGTAGTAATGGCCTAGACCTCACCAGTGTTTTTGCATAAATGTCAAAGTGTGATAGGAGTAGCTTACACTGAAAGCTGAGGCCTTAACACTCAACAGTTTTCCAGAGGCTGGAGAAATGGTGCAGTCTGTTTCCAGACATTATTTCTTGCCTTTATTTTATTTATGTACATTATCACTGGTCTTCATTTTACTGCGGTGGTGGTGCTGCGGTAGCGTTGTCACCTCACAGTAACACGTTGTCCTGTTCAATTCTCAGCTAAAGCGTCTTCTGTGTGGAGACATGCGTGAATGGGCATACCTTCGTTGAAGGTTGTGCGTCAGGGCTGGCAACTCAGCATGTAAAAATCTACTGCCACTCATTAGTGAACCGGAGTTCCGTTGTGGCGACCCCTAACCGGGAAAAGCTGAAAGACACAGCAGCAGCATCACTGTATTCATTTTAATTTAATGGCTTCAAGGAAGTAATATTTGTTAAGGGAGTCATTTTTATAGAAAAAGGGATTCACATACAATGGATCTGGGGAAATTAAAGGAATAAAAACTTCTTAGATTTATAATCCCTACCTGCAACTACCTTTAAGCTTATAAATTTAAGCAGTTTTCACTTCCTTTACAACTTGAAATCATAGCATTTCTATACTGGAGGTCTAAGCAGTAGAAAAGGAAGTAAGGAATATCAGTCAATGAATAGCCAGCTGTCCAGCCCCCACACTTATATTAACTAATGTCAAGAAACTGATCCACTTTCATTTTACAGTTAGTCTACTTTACAGTTTATTGAGCAGGTTGAAATTGTATAATGCTGCTGAATGCAGGCAGAATGTAGTTACAACTCTTCTCACTAATAAATTAAAGTTAGAAGTGTACATCACCTTAATGTCTTAGTAATTAAAAGTGGGACTGTGTTGCAATTACACATCACACTGATACACATTTGTTGTGAGTTCAAATCAAATTACAGTCAACTTTCCTCTTGGTCTTCATCTGTGAAGATGTCTGAAGTGCATCATTGTGAATTTTACTGAAATACTTTCTGAGGTTTTAAGGTGAGGATGGAAACATGAGCAGTTTTTGCATACTTCATTAAAAATGCAGTAACTGCTCTTAACTAGACTTTACTCAGTGTCATCACAAAGA
This sequence comes from Protopterus annectens, assembly GCF_019279795.1. Classification (NCBI taxonomy): domain Eukaryota; kingdom Metazoa; phylum Chordata; order Ceratodontiformes; family Protopteridae; genus Protopterus; species Protopterus annectens. Next base: position 337,767,337 of record NC_056748.1, on the reverse strand, counting down.
CTTCAAAATGGAGGAATAACACTCTCAAATAGATAAATTATCTGTGTAAGTCTACTGAACCCCATCACAGAGTCAAAAGTGATACCTCCTACCAAGGGCAGGTTTCTCGGATAGTTCAGTGCTATGGTAAATGTGCAATACTGAAACAGAGAAATGTGTTAAAATATGCATACTACATTTGAAGTCTGACTTCTATAATCAATCCATGCCCCTGATTGAGAAACAGTTATAACATCTGATACATTAAAAAAAAAAACAAATTAAAGAAGGGCAGTACAGAAGTGTGATTTGTGACTTACTCATAACTGTAACTGTCTGGAATGCAATAGAAAACCAGAACACTAGAACTCATGGAATGATATCACTTTGTATTCTGGACCCGCAGTTAAGCAAGGTCCAGTGTTCTCCATCACCAACCAAATCATCCATCTCTTGGATGGAAAACTTTGTCCCCCTCCCCCGTGAAGGGTGAGGCATACAGAGAAAGAAGAATGTTAGTGTATGCGAGTATTTCATTTCTAATATGCTATCATAACAAGATGGATTCCTAGTGTTTTTTTTTCAGTATATATCTCTGATGATTTACTTCCAGTCTAATATTAGTAATTGCTGACAGTGTAGAAATATAAAAAGTTTTGTTTTCTGTATTGAGTTTGATTATGTAATTCAGAACTACTAACTAAAATAGAAAGTCATAAACAAGGAATTGGGAGATCTTAGCAGAATTAATGGTGTAGTGTTCATTTTTAATTGGTCAGTGGTTGTTCTACGATTGTTACAATAATGCTACTTTTAATGAAAGGAAGTATAAAAATTCCATGAATCTGTTTTTCAAGATGACAGCACCTTGATTTCCTTTTCTCCCATGTATCAGTTTCTCTTTGCCATAAATGAGATTATTACTGTCTGCTAAACTGTGTTGTGTAAAAGGTATTGGGTACCCTAACAATTTGGTGCTGTGTACATGGATTTTCAAGCCATTTGAGTGCTACTGCATTAGAAATTGTCACTGGACCCAACATTGACACATTTTCTGTCTGGCACATTTCTGGTATAACAATACACAATTTTAAAATCTCAGAAGAGCCTAAAGTCTCTTAAGGTAAGCTATACTAAGACTTTCATTAATTGTTTTGATTGTATGTGAACAGGTAAATTGTATATGTCTGAGAAATTGGATACATGTAGAATCAGCCATATTAACAGCACTAATTATTTAGTTGTGTGCTAGTGGGGTCAACTCAATATATTCAGACCATCCCTGTCACAAGGACTGAGTATCCTTGTCAGAAGGACAGAGAATCTTTCTTAGGAGAGGAGTGAAAGTAGGTTCTAATAAAATATAAAGAAAAGGAACAAAGAGGATTCCTTCATTGAGAATATGAGTGACTTAATTATGGTCTCAAGTCTATCTCTTTGGTATGACAGTGTTTTTTTATGAATTCATGTTATATGATCAAGCAATTAAAACACTGAACCTCACTTCAGCGAGACAAAAGCATCAAACATCTTAATCATTGAAAGTTGACATCAGCGAATCTCACAACATCAAATAGCAATAGCTGGCCAATAACTGCAATGTTACCATCTTTCTTGTTAATCTTGTTACTTTTGGTATGCATAACATGATGGGAGAAAACAAGTTACTGGGCTACTGTTGGGCAACTTCTAATGACTGGCAAAAATAAGCTAAAAATAAGGAATGGGAATCTGTAGTTAAAAGCTTAAAATATAACTCAGCTGGATTAAAGTCACAGCTTTAGGTGAATAATAGATCAGTACATATGTTACAAGAGTATGCAGATGAGAAATTCCATTCCTGGCACAGGTATTCATTAAGACAGTTGAAAAGTTGTCAGTCATGCAGCCAGAGTCATCAGATGATAACTGGCCTCCGTTAAATTCTGCACCCCCTCCACCTTATGACCCACCAGTATCTCAAAAAAGTAGTTCTTTGGGTGGGCGTGGCCAGGATTATGACAGGACAGCCACCAATTTGTCCTTATTTTATATATTTCTGACAGGAAATATTATTTTTAAACTAACTTATCAATTAAGATAGTGTCAAGAAATTAGCCAGAACTGCGGTGGTGGTGCTGCGGTAGCATTGTCGCCTCATAGCAAGATGTTGTTCCATTCAATTCTCAGCTAAAGCATCTTCTGTGTGGAGGCATGCATGAATGGGTGTGCCTTCATTGAAGGTTGGGCGTCAGGGCTGGGTAACCCGGTATGTAAAAATCCACTACCAATCATTAGCGGACCGGAGTTCCGCTGTGGCGACCCCTAAAAGCTGAAAGACACAAACAAATTTTGAAATTTTCCTATGAAATTTCTATTTGGAAATTCATCTATCCTAACAGCTTTGAAATTAATCATTTAAAAACCAGTGCTCAAGATTCTACTTTCAAAAAAGGAACTGTAGTCTGTTCTTGTTAATATCCTGGAACTCTCAGTAAAAATAGACAAACTGGACAATTTTAAGGAAAAATGCCCCAAATAAATGGATCAAATTCAGGAAGCTTTACAGCACCAAAAGACTCAAATCTCCAGCATCACAGACTCACTAAATGAGGATGAACACAATATTGAATTTTTATTAAAGCAAAATACCATTCTCTTGAACAAAGTGGATAATCTAGAAAACAGATCAAGTAGAAATAACATTAGAATCTTTGGTCTTCCAGAAAAAATAGAAGGAGATAACATGGCAAATTTTTCGACATCCTGACTTCTTAAAGTTTTAAATTTACTTGAAGCTATGTCTTTTAGTGTTGAGAGTGCACATGGGTTTGTTGATCAATACATCTTCCTCAAAGAACAAATCTTTTTTGTGAGCTACAATAGTAAGGCTTTTTGTCTTCACAAGACAAGGAGCTTATTCTAAAAAACTGCTTGTAAAAGTCTTCCATTAAAATAGATGACAGGATTGTTTTGATAATGACTATTCATCTTCTGTTATTTCTAAAAGAAAATGTTTTCTTCCTTTAATTAGATAACTGAAGAAAAACAAATTAATAAAGTTCACTTCTTGCTCCTGGCCAGACTAAAAATCTTTCTTCATGATGAGATTAAAATCTTCGAGGACCTGGAAGCAGCCATTTCCTTTTTGAAAATAAATAATATTATCGATCAAACTAAGGACATGGATTAGACTGGTGCTTCCTCGAAAAGACAGGCAGAGAGACCTGGGTGGAGGATGAATGAAGGAAAGAAGAAATTAAAAGACAAATTACTTAAATATTACTCAGTGTCATTATATTAAATGTATTTTACTTATTTCTCTTTTATTTTATTTCATTTTACTAATCATAGATCACTATTCATCCCGCCTCATTCTGCATCTTGAAAACTGGATAGGGAAAGTCAGATCTACTTTTATTAAGGTAAAGTACTTTGCTTTCATTTAACACATACACTTTCGTTAGTAGAGTGCTTAGATCTTATTAGATAATAATTCAAGTATAAATATGAATATGTTATTTTATTTCTCTGAACAATTAGAGTACAACTTAAGAATACGAATACTGCTATGGTCATTTTTCTATTATAGTTGTTTCATTTTTAAAATCTATATTGGGTCCGAGTCTTCCTTTCTTGATGTACAATTAATGTTTTGATTTATTTGTGTATTATATGAATATGCTACTTAGCCATTTCTAGTTCTTCTCTGGTATTAATTATGTTATACTTAGTTCTATCTGCAGCATGTCTGTCTTGCTCTTTGTCTCAATCCTCATAATGTAGTTTTATTTTTGCATAGTAATTATATTTGTTGTTGCAAATATGACAAGAGATTTGTGTGGTCTTTTTTTTTGAAGGAAGAAGTTTCTGTCTTGGTGGTTGATGGTGTGGTTTTTGTAGCTGATATGTGAGGTTGTTTGGACTGGCTCAGATGGTCGGTGTCTTCTTCTCCTTTCAGATTTTCCTGTTAGGGGTCACTACAGTGGAACAATGGTCTGCAGAATGATTGACAATGGAGTTCTACTGTGTCAAGTTGCCAGTCAGGCACCCAACCGTCCAAGGCAGAGACATGCACACACAGCATCAATTTAGAGTGCTCAATCCGCCTGCAGCATGTCTTTGGGATGTGGAAAAAACTGGAGCACCAGGAGGAAACCCGCGTGACCACAGGGATGATATGCAGACTCCATACAGAAGGCACCCCAGCCAAAAACTGAACCAGAGAATCTCTTGCTGTTTCACTGCACCACCATGGCCACCCTCTTGGATGTTCAGTGTGTGTATTTTATTTATTTATTTATTTTTGTGCTGTGCCTGTCTTGTTGAGATATGTGGTGGGGTTTGTGTTTTCAAAGACATTACTGGTCATGAGCAGCTCTGTGTATTTATGCCCTTGGTCCTGTTCTTGGTTCTGTTTTTTACCAGTGTTTATTTCCTTCTATGAAAGGTTGTTTATTGGTGTAAGAAAGTGATGCTTTGCACTTTCTGGTTCTCTGATTTGTGCTGGATGGGGAACAGGGATATTTTGCGAGATGTGAAGTTCAATTTGTTTGATTTTGTTGGTTTGTGGTGTGTGTAGATGTTTTTACGTGCAAGATTTGCTTGTCAGGAATTCTTTGTGAGTTGTTACTTGCCCTTTATTTTGGTTCCTTTGATTTTTCTACCAAGTCTGCATGACATTTTGTATGGTTAGTGCATCTATAGTTGATACTGACTACCTCTGTTCATCAATGGGAAAAGGGGTGTGCATTCTTTATAAGAGACAGTGCAGCTTTTCTCACTTTATGGACCTTTCAATTCAAGATACATGTATGCAAACATATTCTAGCACTTGCCTTTCTTACACTTATAAGTGGCTGTATCTGACAAATCTTTTAATGACTTTTTCTGCCTTTTTTTTATATATTGCTAATTTTTTTTCTTCTAATTCAGAATATGTTGGGTTCACCTATTTTTGTATTGAGCACTTGAACTATTATCTGTCATCAACATTTTTTTGTTATTACCAACCACACATGTTTTTTCTTGGAAATAATTATTTTAAATTCTCCTTGCAATTTCTACAAGTTAAAAAACAACATATTGGAACATAGTTAGATAATGAGGTAAATCATTGCTTATAGGAAATGAAGAATGAATTTTTTTTTTTACCATTTAATGAGTCCTTTTGTCCCCTGGATTCTACACACATTGGAAGTTTTTTGTAGTAAATAATATCTTAGCAGCTAAAAATATCATAAGGTTTTTAGGGGTTCTTGTTCCTGTATCACAAAACTTTTTTTTCTTTCCTTTTCAATTTCTGTGTTTGCCTGCACGCATTAGTGGGAGACTAATATATTATTAATTGTATTCATTAATAAAGAATGCTTTTCCTTTTTTGTCTTATTATTATTCAAATTATATATGCTTTTTAAAATATAGTTAATCTACCTCTCATGTATTGAGATGCTTTGTTGGCATTTTTAGGAAACATTAATGGTATATATCAGAAGAACACTATTTATTATTTTTTTTCTTTTCTTTTTAGTACAGTAAAATCTCTGTTTATTCTGATAATAGCAGAGAGGATCTTCTCTCACCATTTTTTCTCTCTCTCTTAATGGGATGGATTGTTTGTGCCATCAAGCTGTATAAACAGTGAGTTTTAGACTCCATGTGGGGTTCAGAAGGTCTTGTAATTTTCTGTTTAGCACCAGTAGTTATTATTTACTTTTTCTGGGTGTCTGCTGCTACTATTTTCATACACACTGTGGAATATATACATTTCAAGGATTATTCACTTTTATATATACAGTTCTTATGTTGGAAAGTGATTCTCAACTATAACTACTATGTGAAATTTATATCATCTCATGTAGTTTTATGTCACGTAATGCATCTCTTAGCTTAAATGCATCTCTTTAAACATAAAAGGTTTAAAAATGGATGTAAAAGAGGGAATTTTAACAAATTTCTAAAACTATTTAACTCTCAGATTATATTTCTTCAAGAGACACACTTGTTGCAAGCCGATATAGACAGGCAACACTAATTCATATTCTGTTTTACTTAGTTCTCATTACATTCAGAAAAAGAGAGGGGTAGTTATTCTATGAAAAAATACCTTATCCATTCCCAAGATACCTCGTTCTTATAAGGATGATAAAGGGCTATTGTGTTCAATAACATTAGAAATAAATAGAAAATTATATTTTTATTAATCTATATTGGATATTTGGAATAAGTGTCCGGACTGTTAGACAGCATCTAGATCAGATTTTTCAAATTTCAAAAGGTAATATTAGAATGGCAGGAGACTTTAACTATATTCTAAGGCAGGATGACACTAATGCTGTAAATAACTGTAACTGCTAAGGAATTCATTACATTTATTGATCTTATAGCACTTTTGACTCAGTAAATTATAATTGCTTATATCTGGTTCTTGAACAGAGTAATTTTTCAAGCAATTTTATTCACATTATTAATCTTCTTTATCACTGCGTTGGTGGTGCTGCGGTAGCGTTGTCACCTCACAGTAAGACATTGTCCTGTTCGATTCTCAGCTACAGCGTCTTCTGTGTGGAGACATGCATGAATGGGCATACCTTCATTGAAGGTTGTGCGTCAGGGCCGGCAACTCGGCACGTAAAAATCTACTGCCAATCATTAGCGGACCGGAGTTCCGCTGTGGCAACCCCTAACCAGGAAAAGCCAAAAGACACAACAACAATTAATCTTCTTTATAAAAACTCTCTTGCTTATGTTAAAATGGGCCCATATACTTTTGAGTCAATAAAAATGTTTAAATGGACCACCTTTACTTTTTACTTTATTTACAGAGCCATTTGCAAATTTAATAAGCACAACTTCATATGTTAAAGGCATACAAATAGGCAAAAATTTTGAATCTAAAATTCAGTTGTTTGCAGATGATATTCTATTAGCTTTAAATTAATGTAATAATTCATTTACTGCTGTTTTTAATTTAATGAAAACTTTTCAGGAAAAATCTGGCCTCAGATTTAATGAAAATAAAACAAAAATTGTACCTATAAATTATAATCTAAACTAGGATATAGGGACATTTTTAACAAATATATTGTCCAAGAAAAGAAGTTAAATTATTTAGGAATAATCATAACTGAAAACATCATTAAAGTGATAGCTATCAATTATGAAAATAGTTTAACCTCCATTAAAAATCTCATAAACAAATGGAACATGTTTCTTTTTACAAAAGCTCCACATGACTGTAAACATGACACTATTTTTCTGTTGACTCAGTTAACATAATTATGATTCAAAGTTAATAGAGACAATTTTCAGTTATGGAAATTACAGGTTCAGTATTTGGGACATCTTATTTCAAAAGGCACTCAAGAGATATTTGCCATCATGTATTGCTGTGATCCAAACTGCACCATGCCCTACAAAAATCAAAACAGCTGCAAGATTTTTAGGAATTAACAGGTTATTGTCAGCAATGGATTTCTAATTATGCAGTAGTAGTAGTAAAACATCTCTTAGACTTATTAAAGAAAGATACTACAAAACCTTTATCCTGGCTGTATTACCATGAACAAGGTTTTGTACAATCGAAAATGTTGCTTTTAAATCCTCAGTTGGGTTAACAAACCATTCTAAGATATTTTTATTATTTTATAACAAAATAAATAAATTTGTATTAAGATTATTAGTGGAATGTAGAAAAGATTCTTTTAGACCTGTTGTTTATTGCAATATGAGTATTGCTCCTGTAGAAGCAGCCCTTCCCACTGCCTTAGAATGGCAGCCATGAGAGCTTGCTTGGTAGATATAGAGGCTGCACTGACTCTTGGGTGTGAGATATATGTGGCCAGTCTGCATTCTGTAGAAACTCTGCTGTTAAAGACTAAAATGCAATATCTATCTGCAGCTCAGTTGTCTACATATGAACTGTCTTTATTGATAACTATTCTTTACAGATTGTTCTATGTCCACCACTTAAATCTCTGTCTTTAATTCCTACAGTGAACGAAGGAGAACCTCATGATTCTGTGCTTGTGTTATTAACACTGTGCTTCCTTGTATATTAGACTTAAAAGATGTTCCTTTACAGAATCTAGATCTAATTATTTTCATGGATGTCTATTGTGTTCGAAGAGATGATGGTAAACTCATAACAGCGTTTTGATTTAGAGCACAAGACAGAATTGTAACTACACAATTAAATGGAAATGTATTTGCTCAAGTAACTGAGCTTGTACTTATTACTGAAACCTGAAAGGTTGGCAAAGATCAGTCAGTACAATTTTTACAGATTCTCATTATACTTATGGATGAGTTCATGATTTTGGATCTCTTTGGATAGACACAGGTTATTTAACATCAGCAGGGACAGTTATCAAAAACTCTGTTTTAGTTAATGATTTGTTCAGTGCATTCTTAGTGCCAAGGGAAATAGCTGTGGTAAGTGTGCTCCACATAAAACTGATTATTCATTTGTGACAAAGGGTAATACTTTTGCAGATATGATAGCACGGTAAGCTTTATTGTCTTATCCTCTTCTTGCTAAATTTTTACAGCAATTGAATGTAAATAACACTTTTTTATTTAAAAGAGTTATTGTCTTTCCAAGATCCTACAAAAGAACGTCAGTGTATGACATGGATAAGCCACTTTTGTGGCACCATCTGGACAGATGGCCAATAGCCCCACAAAATGTCTTGTATCAATTGGTAAAAGCCTAGCATCTACTTTTTTATTTGGGCAAAATGCATTAATAAGACAAATTTCCAGTGACTGGTATGCCCACATCTCCCAGAAGTTGCTCAACATTTTGTAAATATGTGTGTAGTTTGTTTAGCTATATTGTGTCTTAATCAGTACCTGCACCTGTTCAGTCATAGAAAAAGCATTGGGGACCATTTTGTTATTTGCAGTGGGACTTTATTGAACTTCCTCAAGAATATAAATTTAGCTATGTGTTAGTAGTTGCTGGCATTTTCTTTCTGGATGGGTAGAAGCATATGCTTATGTGAAAAATTATGCAAACACTGTAGCAATGAAATTATTAGCTGAATGAATTCCTAGATTCGATTACCGTTTCATATAATCTGATCAGGGCATGCCTTTTATTAGTCAAGTAATACAAACTTGTAGAATCCTGAATGTCAAACTGCAGAGTCATTGTCCCTGCAGAATTTAGGCTTCAGAGATAGTAGAAAGGACCAAACAAACATTGAAAACTAAGTTAAAGTTTGAAAGGATACCAGTCTTAATCGGTCAGATGCTCTCCCTTTAGTTTTATTTAAAAATGAAGTTAGTGCTACCAGAAAATTGTCCTCTCATAAAATTTTAATGGTCAGACCCATGAGAATGCCTGCTACACCCCTTCTCAGAAATGTAGAATTGTAAGATATTGATAACCATCACGAGCTGCCATGTGGAGACTTTGTCTACATTAAAGTATTCATTTAGCCCCAGATGGAAAGGAGTATATGTGGTTTGCTCACAACTGCTACTGCCATCCATTATCAGGGCCTCCCCACCTTGATGTGTTGCATGTCAACAAAACTCTCCCTTGTGATGCGTACAGCTGAGATTCCACTGACATTAGACCATGTGAGCCAGCAGAACTAGATGGAAAAAAACAAAAAACAAAAAAAACAGGAACATTATTGCATTAGGAAGTGGCAGACAGTGAACTTTTGCCATCCAATCCAAATCTAGAACCATTCACATTGATTCCACATCTGCCACCCAGATTGATTCTGGAAATTAATGTAGTTAAGTTACCCCATTTACCAGATCAAGAAGTTAAATCGCGTGACTCTGCTGCTTCATCCTGGTTATATCTAAACTTCCAACAATTCTTCTTCAACATCAACAGTATTTTTTTCTTGCTTCAGAATCCAACATAACAGATTTATCATGCCTTTTGAACACCAATATCAATAGCTTTATCCAAACTTATTTCCAAAATCCCCTACAATTAAAGCCTTGGGATGGAGTGTTTGGTGATCAGCTTTGTATGAAGCATGGAAACCAATGCAACACCCTTTTTTAAAACCCTCTCCACCCCCAACATACTCATTTTCCTATGGAACAATCCTTTGCACAGTTACTGTGATTTTCATCACCATTTTAGTTTGCTTGCTTTCGCCATCCAGAACAATAAGTGCATCATCATCATCCTGCTCATCTGTGACTATTGGAACTGCAAGTACTGCATAATTTCTTAATAGACATACATGCTTTGCTAAAAATAAGGACAGCTGTTTGGTCAAGATCAAATTGGGAGCACCTGAATAGCATCATAGATTTAATACTTTTTCTGCCACCTTGCATATTTATCCACAGACTCTCAATGTTAGCAAGTGCTGATCTTTTGTTCATAGACCTGCTGCACGTGATGGGGGTATTCCATTGATTCCTATACCAGTGACTAATTCAGAGCTTTGTACTGCATTTCATCTTATTTTTTTGCTAAAAAATCAAAAGAAAAAAACATGCTTCTACCCTTTACAGTAATGCCACTTTAACTATCCAAAATTACAGGACATGTTTGCTATTGCAAAAATGGAACATTTTTTTGTTGGAAATAGTGCTTGCAATTTATCCTGGATAAGGTTGCCACCCATCCCGTTGTCAGCGGGACACTCACAGGTTGAGCTGCTTCATCCCGTTGCCCGCTGTGGAAAGTAGTGGGACTTGAAAAGTCCCGCTTTTCAATCGCACTAAATTGCCGTGGAAAAGCCCGTAGAAACTGTGTCACCAACCCGGACCTGCAGGCAAAGCTGTTGCCTGTTAGGTTTAGGTGCTGTAATTCATGCAGCAATTGGCTGCAATTCATGAAAAGGGTGGGGATTGGGGCAGGATGAGTCCTGCAAAGATCGCGGCTGTAGGAGCGCTTTGTTTTACGTGCTTCTACAGCCGCTAAAAAAAAAAAAAAACAAGATTTTTTTTTTTCTAATGAGCCAGTCAGTCAGCCATCCATCCATTCATACAGCCATCCATCCATTCTTCCAACCAGCCAGCCATCCATCTATTCATCCAGCCAGCCATCCATCTATTCATCCAGCCAGCCAGCCATTCTTCCAACCAGCCAGCCATCCATCTATTCATCCAGCCAGCCATCCATCTATTCATCCAGCCAGCCATCCATCCATCTATTCATCCAGCCAGCCATCCATTCATTCAACCAGCCAGCAATCCATTCATTCAACCAGCCAACCATTCATGCAGCCAACCAGTCAGCCACCCATCCATTCAGCCAGCCAGTCAGCAATTCTTTCAACCAGCCAGCCAGCCATCCATTCATGCAGCAAGCCAGTCAGCCATGCATCCCTTCATGCAGCCAGCCAGCCATCCAGCCATTCTTCCATCTGGCCAGCCAGCCATTCTTCCAGCCAGCCATCCATTCATGCAACCAGCCATCCATTCATGCAGCCAGCCAGCCAGCCATCCATTTAGCCTGCCATCCATCCATCCATCCATCCAGCCAGCCATCCCTCCATCCAGCCATCTATCCATTCATCCAGCCATCTATCCATTCATCCAGCCAGCCATCCATCCAGTCATTCATCCATCCAGCTGCTACTCCCACCAACCAGCTAGCCACTCCAGCAACCGGCCAGCCAGTCAGCTAGCCACTCCAGCAGCCGGTCAGCTAGCCACTTCAGCAGCCAGCCAAACAGCCACTCCAGCAGCCAGCTAGCCAGCTAGCTAGCCACTCCAGCAGCCATCCGTCGTACCCATAACAGCATCTCCTTCACCGCTCCTGTGGTGATGTCATGGTAGAAGGTGTGGCCAGTGTCATATTGGCCACACCCCCATGCCCCACTTTGGCCCGCTGAAAAGGTGGCAACCCTAAACCTGGAAGATTCATAATGGGACTGGAGGGCAGACCATGGCAGAATTACATAAATATTGCTATATTTGTGAAAATCAAGCTTATCCCTGGTTACCTTCAGACTGATCTGGTTGTTGTTACATAGATCATATTATTATAGCTATATTACATACCACTGTTTTAAGTGAAGTAAAGATCTATAAAGCTCATGGCAAGACAGACACTAAAAATATTCCTAATCCAGTTGCAAAGATAGAAACTTTGTGAATTTATCATATTGTTGTACAAAAAAAACTGCTTTTAACAGGCTTGCTCACATGAATCTTGATGATGGAGTAATTTCTTGATCAGACATTTACCTGCTTATGTGACAGTGAAGTCTATATGGGAGCTTATGAAGTTGTCTATGCTCTGTGAGATTTTGAGTAATTCTACCTTTGAGTCCTTTAATTTGATTATACAAGAATTTACTGCAATGCGTAGTGTGGTTCTACAAAACTGCGTGTCACTTGGCACCTTTGCTTCTTAAAGGGATATGCGCAGGCTTATCAAAATGGAGTGCTGCCATTTATTCCTGTTAATACCAATGCCATCCATAGTCATGTAGAAATAATTGAGAAAGTCACAGAACTTTCACATGCCAAAGAAGCTGATACTTCCCCGTGGTTATGGTTAACTAATCTTTTCTCTGGAAGGGGAGGAAGTATTTTAAAGCTTTTCATGCTTATAACTATTAGAATTTTATTGTCAGGCCTTATTCTTTTTATGATAAAAGCATGCATTTTAAACTTCTTAGAATCCAGACAAAATTTCAACTTACTAGTGCAAAAAACTGAATCAATACCACTGACCATTGTTGATAGCAATTGTAGCACAGCAAAGGATGAAAATAAAGTGTTGCAAGATTTTAGTAAAATATATGATGTTTACAAGCGATTTGGGAATGTGAAAACAAATATAGTAGAGACATAGATGGTATTACAGAAGATTTACAGTATTCAGATTGTATTTTTGTTCCATCAAGAAGAAGGTATGTTTTCATTGCCAATAAGACTATATTTTTGAAACAACTATATAATAATTGCTCATGTCAGGGACAAAAAGAAACAGCATGTGAAGAATGTCTGATATCTGGGGGTTCATAATCACAGTCCAGTCATTGAAAAACATCATGTGTTGGGTGATGCTTTACAGAATCAAATGGGGGAATGTGAAAAGTGAGGTGCACAGAGAAGTACAATGTTGGTGAGTATATTTCTAATATGCTCTCATAACAAGATGGATTCCTGAGCATTTTTCAGTATGCATCTGAGGATTTACATCCTGCTTAATATTAGTAATTCTTGACAGGGTAGAAGTGTAAAAACTTTTGCTCTCTGTAGAAATGGAATTCAGGCCTCATAACTAATATGGAAAGTCATAAACAAGTATCTAGTAGATCTTAGTTGGCAAACTTAATACTGTAGTATTAATTTTAATTGGTCAGTTCCTGTTCTATGATTGCTACAGTAATGTTGCTTTTAATAAAAGAAAGTATAAAAATTCCATGAATCTGTTGTTCATGGAGGCAGGACCTTCATTTCCTAGTTTTCCATGTACATTTTTCTCTTTGCAGTAAAGGAGATTATTATTCTCTGATGATCTCTGTCATGTGAAAATTATTGGGTACCCTAACCCCCCCAAACAAACAAAAAGGTGGGTAAAAGGAATTTTTGATATTTCCTCTGCAGAACTTTTTATGTTCTTATATTATTTTTTTAACATGCATGTGTGTGTGTGTGTGTGTGTGTGTGTGTGTGTGTGTGTGTGTGTGTGTGTGTGTGTGTGTGTGTGTGTGTGTGTGTGTGTGTGTGCATGCTCATGCAAAGGCTGCTCTACTGGTTTCTGAAATCTAATTTTTGAGCATCAAGTGCTCAGGTCAGAAGATGCAGAGGAATAAAATGTTATGGACTCTGTAGTTTTCTTATGTACACTGGCACTGATTCCTTGGTTAGGTGACATTTCATCCTCCTCCATGTTTGTGCAACCATGGAATTGCTATATGAATATATCTATCTATATATATATATATATATATATATATATATATATATATATATGTATATATATATACACACACACACACACACACACACATGTTCAAGGGGTGTGAGGGACCTTCTGCCCTGCAGAATATGCTTACAATTTGAGTTTTTGCCATTTTATTATTTCAGGAATTTGAGGTCAGCAATGTTTTCCCTTGTTGTCTTGTTCAATGTTTTATAAATGGAATTGCATGCAAGTATTCACACATGTTCAAATATGCCTGACATCTGTCTTTATATTTCTTTCATGGAAGTATGATAAAGGTGTAGATTTTTTGCAAAATTCATTAAATCTATCCATATGTATGTATGCAGGACAGACCTTAACTTCTAGTAATGCATAATCTTGATGAAATACTATAGATTTGTCTGTTGATAGACTCTGGCAGCCCTTTTAGAAGTCATCAGGTGTTATTCAATGTGACCCAAAGTGCACTTTGTGATTCTGTTTTCTTGCATCACAAGATCTGTGAGAAATTGCCAAGCTTTGTTGGTAAGACCTAAGGTTGAGTTTTTTTTTTCCTAATCGTCTTGTTTAATCATCTTTCCAACACCTTCCACAGCCGCACTCATTTTTACTATTTCAATATTTAACTTATTTTGTTTACCCAGTTTTTCTTCTATTTTATACTTTGAAAAAGTTACACTTTTAGACTCTAAGGATGGCATTCTTCTTCTTCTATTAACATTCAGTTGTCGATTTCTGACATACATTGTGGTACAAACCCAGTAAGACAGCAAAAAAAAAAAAGATTACCTTGTGGTAACAACTGAATTACCTTTCCATGAAGAAATATAATGAAGTCTCATGAATTAGACTTGTATTTTTTCTCAGTTCCATAGGGAAGGAAAATAGAGTGAAAGATGAACATTTATGAACAGAAACTGTGCAGGAAAAAATAAAAAAGAGAAATGGGAACCTCTGCTAACAGTTATTTCTAATTCCCATCAAAGTGTATTTCAGACAATTGATTTCTTATAAAAAGAGATATTTTTATAATTGTACTATATGATCTTATCAGCTCAAAAAATGGCTGTTTTGTACTTCACAAGATGTTCTGACAATTTCATTGTAAAGGGGGACTTTTAAACAGAGAAAAAAGTATTTAGATAACCTCCTGACCACAGTTCTATAAATGATTCAAATTAGATCTGAAATCGGTGAATCTTGGACCTTTAGTGCAGTGCCACGAGACTGACCTGACCTAATGCTGATAAAGGATCGATTATTGATGTAGGGCTGGATATCCTGCTTGGGAGCAGGCAATGTTACGGAAAGAGCTTTTTTCTTTTCTTTTTTTTTTTTAAGTTAAGGTGTAGGTTTAGGGTTAGGGGGCAGGGATAGGATGAGAGTTAGCATGAATTACTAAAGAGGTGCAGGGGGTTGTCCCCTGTACCATTTCAGTAATACATCCTAATCTTAACCCTATACCTAACTGTACATTTTACTTTAAAAAATAATTTAAATAACCCTACTGCTAAACCAGACAGGCTCAGATACACACACACACACACACACACGCACACACACCAACACATACAGATGCCATTAAATCTATCCCATTACATAACTCTTACCCTAACACTAAAACACACACATGCTACATCTATCCTCTTCCCTAACCCTTACTCTAACCTGCAAAGATTCGCACACACACACACACACACACACACACACACACACACACACACACACACACACACACACACACACCCACACCTCAAAATCACCTGTCTCTTGTTATAGAATATATGCAAAAAAATTTATTTATGATACATTGAATATTTGAACAAATGATCCTGCAGTTCATGTCATCTTGCAAGTGAATGCATGACATAATAAACGGAACTAATGTTAATAATTAACCAAACAGTAAAATAAAATAAATAAAATGGACACAGCTGTGGACTTAAATAAGAAATTGATTCCCCTCAATAATAATCAGTGAAACACTTGTCTTCCCCCTATCAATGGCAAGAAATAAAAGTTTTACAGAGAATAATTGATAGGTAATTGCATTTAGAAATCTCCATTAAGGATCTAGTGAGGCTGGACAGCAAAAAAAGAAGAAGAAAAAAAAAAAATAAAAATAAAGCTAAATTTTAGCTAAAACTTTTAGTTTTAGACTTTTTTCTACCATTATTTCAGTCATACATATTTCTGTTTTCATGCTTGCTTGATCACATTTATTATTTTATTGTAGACATTGATGGGAAACAAATGAAAACAATGCTTACATCATAAGTAAGAGACATTAAAACTGGTTAAAGCACAGTTCAACAAAAAAATTGCCTAAACTGCAAGAGAAGACAAGAAGAAGAAGATGAACCAGATAAGTATATTATGTTTCTACATGAATAAAAATATCAGGGTCTTGGTCATCAGTTTCACACACATACATTTTAACATTTTTTGGCAAAATGAAATGCCCATCTGGTATTTATAAATTCGGTGCAAACTATCAGATGGGCATGCGATTTTGCCCCAAACTATTAAAATGTATGTGTATGAATCCTAAGACTAAGACCATAATATTTTTGCTGTGGCGGTGCATCAAATAGTGTTATCGCCTTACAGAAAGACGTACTCTTGTTCAATTCTCAGATGGTGTACCTTCTGTGTGGAGTCTGCATGTCCTCCCTGCAGCTGAGTGAGTTTCAAACACATGCAGTTAGGTGCATGTGTGTATGTGTATGCCTTCGGTGATGGTTGGGCACCAGGCTAGCAACTCAACACCATAAAAACACCACTGTTAATCAATCTGCAGACCGGTGATCCACTGGGGTGACCTCCTAACCGGGAAAAGTCAAAAAACATTGTTTTGCGCAAACTATCATTTTATTAACACCATGGACTAAGGGGAGCAACAGCATTCCAAATTATGAAATTTATAAAGGGAACATGTTTAAAAACAGAGTAATAGCTTGAAAAAAGGGATGTTGCGTAAATATATCTTAACATTAATAAAAGATGGCTCAGAGAGAAAGAAGAATTCCCACCTTCACAAAACACTAAATCTGATTCTTGCTTGACAGTGGAGTAGAGAGTCTGCTAAGAAGAAAAAGTACCCAAGTCCTGCAAAAGTACAGGAACTACAAATGTTAACTACTATGACACAACACAACATTTTTTAGTAACAATTAACTGTAAAATCCACAAAGCTGACTTCAGTGAAATACTATAAAGAAAATATGATTTTGGGAAAAAATACAGAACTCTATTGAAACGGACCTGCACTGTTTATTTAAGCAGTGACTGTATGCATTTTTATTTATTACAAACATTTGAATAATAATAGTACAACTGATAAAAAATAACAAGGACAGCAATAGTAAGCAGTGCATAGAACTTAGATATAACAAATTCAGGCAAACAATATAAGAACAAAGACAATGAAATAGACTGCACATAGGAAAATATAATATCTAGAGTAACTTTTACAGATAATTTTTTAGCCAGACTGTATACGTAATGTGTCCCATAGCTTCCCAATGTTTCAGAAGAGATAATGACACATTAGCTGATCACAACCCCAGAGGTAATAGGTCTACAAAAGACAATATAGAGTGGCAATATAAGTTAGTATGTATTACATCCTGGTACCATGAAAGAGAATGGAGGCATTACAGAAGTAACCTCCTACCTGAAAGGCATCGGTAAAGTTTAGGGTTGTTTGCTAAGAGGTGCAGTGATGTTAAAGTGGCTACAATTATTTATTGCTGGATATTTGTGAGGTCAGAGGTGGATCAGCTATTTGCTGCAAACCTACAGTAGGTATAACCCCTATCAGCACTTTGTTTCCTAATGCAGTTCTTTGCAAACAGGATTTAAACCAATCTTGGACCTGACAAATACATACTGCTGAATGAATAGAACAATATCCATTTGGCACTGTTTCTTGTTAAATCATTCATCTTCTGATATGTACGGTGCTATCCTGAAGCTGATTGTCATATCTTATTATTCAAATGTTATACTATAAAACCAGGAACTATATAATCTGTACTATAAGTTGAGATCTGATGCTTTTGTAATGTAATCAGTAATAATGCAAAGCTATGGTGACTGCTTTTTAAGTTTGAATTGCGGGCTAATTTTTATATGAAGTCTTCCAAAATGAAATTTATTTATACTACCATTTATTAACTAAAGAATATCAGTCAGTGATGATGTAAATAATATTAACTCATATAAATGATGTACTTCAAATTGCATTACTGTCTACTTTTCTTGTTTATATTTCATTCCAAAGGTATAATCTTTTTATACTGATACACCTATTGCGCCTTGCTCATTCCTTACATTTGTAAAAGGGACTTCTGGCATCCATATACAACACTTTAAATTCTAGAATAAATTAAATATGACAATTTAAAGAATGTCATAATAAATAGGTTGTCAGCCATACTACATCATTTTATACTCTTCTTTTTAATTTTGTAGAAAATAACTAGATGAACCATTTCCATATTTAAATAATAACTCATGAGGGAAGTATAAAGAGGATTGTATATCATATTCACCTTTAACAAAAACATCCTAGCATGAAAAAATAAAGCAGTGCCTGAATCCATGTAGTCATATTACAATATTAACTTATTTAAAAGGCAAATAAATCTTTGAAAATAAATACAGCTAGTATCTGTATTTATTTTCTTTGATAATACATGATTGTGATCAGCAGCATTACTTCCATATCATATCATGTGCATCATACCATCCTTTCATTTTTACAAGAGTGTTATTTCTATCACTGACACTTTCTTCTTTTTAAATATTAATAGTGTAAGCTAAAATATTGCAAAAATTCATATACAGTCAACTACAAGACAGCCTCTAGAAACATAATGCTGATCCCTCAACATGATTTTGGACAAGGGTTTTTAATATCATTTCAGGTTTCTTGTCAGCCATTAGCACTACAACGGACAGCATATATAAAATGCAACTGGGCTTATTAGGTATAAAAAATAATCTTTACCAAACTGTGACTAACCTATATTTTGACAAGAAAAAATGGACACACCAAACTAAAATGAACACCAGATCTATGAAAGAAATGTCAAAAACTTTTTAAAAATTAGCACTTTCATCCCAAAAATTCAGGGACTTCTTCAGAGTTAAAACAGTAACTTCTTCCTTAATGTTAATATTTTTGAACCTCAGCCAATCAAAATCAATAATTGATTAAAATGAAAAAAAGCTATAAAAGTACTAATGGGCATTAACACCTAAAACTCTAACATTTCTTCAACCACCATCAAAATATGTGAAAATGCATTTAAAACAATTCAATCATTAAATATTGACCATTATAACACCACTCACTTCTTTATTACCTAGCATTTTTAATGCATTTTTAATTAATGGTTAATCTTGATAGCGGGATAAAATATATTAACATTAAGGAAGACATTACGGTTTTAACTCCAAAGAAGTCCCTGAATTGTCAGGATGAAAGAGTTAAGTTATTAAAAAAAATGACATTTCTTCTGGGAGTCTGGTGTTACCTAATGTTTACTGACCTGAAGTGTATTTAAGCTTATTATCTAAAATATATTATCTATAGTTTTATTATTTACTCATTTTATTATGGAGATTTTCTCCCTGGGCCTCCACTGAAAATGAGCAGCTTGTCTACCTAGTTGGACCATCCCAGTAAACAAATGTAATAAATAAAGTATATTTTTCTTGATATGAAGAAGACATTTTGCAGACATTTTAATTATCCTCCAAGACAAAGTTGTTGTTGTGTCTTTCGGCTTTTCCCGGTTAGGGGTCGCCACAGCAGAACTCCGGTCCGCTAATGATTGGTAGTTGATTTTTACATGCCGAGTTACCAGCCCTGACACACAACCTTCAATGAAGGTACACCCATTAACGCATGTCTCTACGCAGAAGACGCTCTAGCTGAGAATCAAACTGGACAGTGTCTTACTGTGAGGTGACAACGCTACTGCAGCACCACCACCGCGATTAAGTAAGGAATAAAAATTGCATAGTTTGCAAACCTCCTCAGGTGTAGACTTCAGTATTTCTCAGAATGTGACTTCAACTATTTTTCAGTTACTTTTCACTTTATGATGTCTGAACAAACATGTTAAAGGCCTGCTGCACCCTGTATGAAGTCTGTATGAAGGGTAGGCATGGGCACTTCTTTCTAGGACCACACCATTTATTATTACGAAAACAAATAGTAAATATTACTTACTTTACAAAACCAGCTTTCAGCTAGCTTGCTAAAACCTACTACTTTACAAAGGTAATTAAAAGAAAAAAAAAATAATCTCAATATCTCAGAAAAACAGTGCTTATAGGGGCGTACTGAAGGCAATGATACCCTCTCCTTTAACTCTGAAGTCTTGGTGGCGACTCACTTAGACCTAACATAGGAAACTCAGTGAAGCACAGAATTGAAGGACATAGCTCCCTATTGAAATGTCAATACTCAAAGTGCCAAGTACCAGCAAGCAAAAAAAAAAAAAATGAGAGAGACTGAAAACACAGGAGAAAAGCAAATATCGAAAATTAGTCTTCCCCCTAAAACTTCTTTTTGTAGGAGGAAATCTTCGCACACCCCCCAGACATATATACCACCTCCAAGATCACCATACCTTGGAGAAAAGGAAATTATCAGAGAAATGGCATTTCAGATTTACTATATGTAAGTAGGTTGCTTCAGCCATTCAGTCTCCATATTTCAGGACATGCTCTAGCTTGTCCCGACATTTCATATGGTTAGAAAAGGACAGACTAAGATTAGCAATCCTCATTAAAACTAGGTCTAAGATAAACTGGAAAATGAATTAAACCTGCGTATTTATCTGTAAAACCATTGCAATCATTTTACTTTCCTTATGCAAATTGTAATGCCACTCAGTGAGAGATGGCCAGCAATGGAAATGGGATCTAAGGTCTGGAAGACAGCTATAGTTCTTTGCAGCCTCATGCACAGTTATTGGAGCAATCTGCTGACATATTCAAGAATGCACTAAAAGCCCTAGAAGGCTATTCTAAGAGAGGTGAAATAATTTTGGGGGCTTAATGAAGATATTTTGCCAGATAAATAACAAAAAACAGTTCAAGGTATTTGTAAGACTATTTAAGGTTGTTCTAAAGTATTTACTACGTATGCAATTGACAGAGTTCATTGCTCTTTTTCCCCTTCCCATACAAGGAAAAACCATCCTTGGCTAACGTGCTTCAAATTATAAAGTGTTGTGGATACATTTTATGTTCTCCCTACAGTAAAGAAGAAAAAATTAACTCTCATTTGAAATGGTAACTTTCTAACTCTTGCCAAACCAAGGACTAAGCATTCTAAAATGGCTCCATACTTGTACTTATTAATACAGGGGAATATGAAATTTAAAAATATCTTTCCCTTCCATTGTGCCCTTTATGTGAAAAGGCAATATCTGTAGCCAGTAATAGTTCACAAATGTCCCAACTTTTCAAAGAACTCTCTAGTGAAGGCGATTGCAGGTTTACAGATTAATACATGTATTTAACAGTAGTTTTCAGCTACTTTCAAATGTGCTTCATTTAATTGTTGGTGGCAGAAACATATCCAATACATTGTTATTAACTGTGTTGATCTGTTTTTCTTTTAATCATCTGTTTGCCTAAATTGTTAATAATGTTCAGGATTATAATATTTTCCTTGCTTTCCAATGTGCTAGCTTACTGATGTTGAGCTAATGGTGTCCCTATCTCTATCTTTCTAACATTATATTGTTCTCAAGCAGGTACATGTTTGTTAATAATACATATCTCAGAAGTACAGCATACTACTGACCATACCTCTCAACCATACCGGATTCCTCGGTATTTATCAGTTTTGAGGTTAAAATTTTGGGGTACCACGAATTCCCTAGTGGCCTCCTTAATTTCCGAATTCCCCGAATATTTTTTTTTTTACCAGTACCACTTTAAATTTATGGCTGATGTCATCACCAGCCTACAGTGGCATGCGTGATGACATCAGCTACTGTCCGTTGGACTCTGAGACTCGGAGGGAAATTGGGAATGTAACAGCAATGGCAGCAGAAATTGCAGAGTCCACAGCACACATGTCCCAGCCTCCAGGTAAGAAAAATGTTATCTAACGACTAACACTGCTTAGTGGCATAGCTTTCAGCCAGTCGCTCTATTCAGAGCAGTTTTCGTGCATTTATATGCTATCATAAGTCTGCTGGCCAACTTAGAACTGTTTAAATGTAAAGTGTGTACCATTATTTTGCATTTATATCTTATTGTAGGTCTGCTGCCATTACAAACCATTATTGTGAATTGTGCATTTATTTATATCTTAAAATAACGTAAGTCTGCTTGTCAAAAACTGTTTAACTGCAGAGTGTGTGAGTGTTGTTGCTGGCCTGGCATTCATTGTGCATTTAGTTTAACTGCAGAATGTATGTGTGCGGGTGTTTGTGTGTGCTGCTGGCATTAATTTCTTCACCGTTGTGTATGACATTTAGTTTAACTGCAGAAGAACCTATGTGTGTGTGTGCTGCTGCTGGCATCGTTGTGCATTTAAGTCTGCTTGTCAAGAACTGTTTAACTGCAGAGTGTGTGAGTGTTGCTCTGGGCATTCATTGTGCATTTAGTTTAATTACAGAGTGTGAACTAATCAGCAATAACCCAAACAACAACTAAGCAGGCACACTGAGTAAAAATGTACTTCTTTTATTAAAACTGAAAACGACATTTCCATTGATTTTTTCACAGTAAATGAAGACATAACCTGAAAAAATTACCCCGGATTCCAGTAATGAATTTGTGACTACCATCCACTCACTCAGATTAGAATTAAAAGTAGCCAGAGTATTGCTATGCTTAATAGGTTTGACGAAGTCTATTCCAAAATCATGGAGTGTACTGATTTAAATATATACCTTGTTTGCAGGTGTTGTTAATGTATGATGGAGATTAAGAATTTTGGTGTTGGTGTTCTTAGCACTGCTGGTTCTATGAAAGTGAAAGGGATAAACAATGCCAGCTTTCACTGCGGGTAAAATAAGGCAGAGATTATCATGCAAGAACCTATAAGAAATGCAGTGTATAGTGAGAATTTTTAATCTTAACTGGTAGCTTGGACTACTTGTCCTTCAATTATCTTAGTTAAAAGTCTCTGTGGCCTTTCAAGTTGGACTATGTGTTTATTTTATTTATTTATTTATTTGACATTTTTTTTATTTCACAAGTAAATACTAATTGGGGCATTGTATTTAGTGATGGGTCCAATGATGGACTTAAACTATTTAACTGTGACTTCTTTGGGCTTGAAGAGATGACCCTTGAAATTAAATGTGTTAATCAAAATGATTTCCTAAACACAGCTGTGATATGTCAGTCAAAAGCTGGCTCCTTAGCAACATACATACCCAGTTGTGTAATACTAAGTCTGTACTGAGGTGAGTATTCTTGAGATTGTATGAATTAAGTGTACTTGATTTCCTAAAAATAAAACATTACATTTTTGACATCGAAGTCAATACTGCAAGCAGCCAAGCACTGATCTAATCAAGTCCTTGTTGGAGCATCTGAGCATCAGAAGAGGAATTTGCACCAACCCCCAGTTTGCAGCGATCGGGAGACGTGATCATTCATATAGTCACTTGCCATTTGCTTTCATGTGTAAAAATTGATGCCATATTGATGGAATACAAGACTCAGGACAGAGCTTTGTGGGACAACAGTTGTGGGATATTTTTGTTTGAAAGAAAGATCCCCCAGCTGTTACTACATGGGTTCTATCTGTGAGCCATTTAACAATCCAACAAATAATATAAGGGTTGACGTTTAGGTGGGTGGATTTAATGATAATATCTGCATGGTGAATGGTGTCAAAAGCCTTTTCCAGGTTTGAATCTGAAGTACAGAGAGTATTCTGGACTTTCGTAGCCTTTTTGAAGAAATGTACCTGACTGAATAGACACAAATTTCTTTCAGAAAACAAAATTGCTTAGGATCCAGAGTGTAAAGGTTACCTATGTTATTTATTAGCTCTATAAGGAAGCAGCCCGTAGTCAAGAAGAAAAGGCTAATGAAGCTTATTTGTTTGAAGTTAGCAGGGCCAGAATTAATGCCACCTTTATGCAGACACTGGTATGAAATTTGCCAAGCTATGGAGGCATAACCAAGGGTGAGGCTTAGGTCAAAGAGGTTTAGTGAGGGCTGAGTTAACTGTTTTTCATTGTCTGGAAGGCTGCTAAGGTCTGCTAGTAATGCTATCAGGACCCATGGAGCTGGTGTTCTTTGTTTTGAATAGAGCTGTCAGGATTTGATTCAGTGATTTTAGAAAGGGGGTGTCTCTGAAGGGATACAGTTGGGAACATACCTCTCAACCTTTCAGTGCAAGAAATCTGGACAAAGCCAAAACATGGGGGGACAAAGGCCCAAAAATAGGAACAGAACTTAAATATTGCTCCTATAAACTTAGAAAGTTACTAGAATAACATGTTTTGCATTATTATGTATTTTCTGAAGGATATAAAGTCTGAAACTGCAATGTCTTGCATTATTTAGTATTATTTTGGTGACTTTCAATCTTCAATGATTCTGACAGAAAACCACAAATTTTATGAGGAACAGAGTCAGACCAAACATATGAGTACATCTGGACATTCTGTGAAAATCTCTACAGTTTGAGAGGTATAAAGTAAGTAGACTAGTTAGCACAAGACAGTAAATTTTATTTTTATATAAGAAAACTTTTAGTTTTATACTTGTTCAAAGTTTTGTGTTAATTAATAATATATAAATAATTTGTTGTTCTGGTTTATATTTTATGTTATTTAAAGAAGGCTGAAGGCAAACGCATCCTCACCTAAAATAATATGGTATTTTAGTTTTGCACAAGTTCAAATATTAATATAAATAAAACACTAGTGTTAGTTTTCTTATTTTGTGTCTCATGATCAAATTTTGGTTGTCTGTTCTTCAGTTTGTGTTTAAAAGTGGGAATCTCACAATTCTACTGGGGTGGGTGGGGCTACACAATTATGTATGCAGATTTTATGTTAATCAGCATACAGATTTGTACCTTTTTCCATGGGCTTTGTCCAGATTTTTGATGTTTCTGTGTTGAGAGCTATGCTACTGACACATGTTAAATACCTCCCTCTTACCTATATCAAACATGTATTTGTGCTTTGTCATTAATAGCCTTTCACCCTGGGGCCTGAAGAATGGCTGGTGCTTGACCCTATAAGAAACTGTTAGTCTCTACTGGTTACTGGGATTATGCGCAGAATTAGTCCAAAATGATACAAAAATCACTGAACCCACAGACATTGCCAACATACTGGCAGACAGGTTCAGTGCAAACTTCACCCCCCTCTCCCCCCCAAAAGGAGAGATAACTATCCCAGCGGAGTGTAGCCTCTCAGACATCTCTAATGTGCAGGTGAAAGCTGCTCTCTCTAAAGCTAAAAACACAGCATTAATGGGACCGGATGGTGTCCCCGGCTGTGTGCTACACGAACTCAACGAGGAACTAAACCTGCATATAAGGCAGCTGTTTAATCTTAGCCTTACCACAGGATACGTGTCCAAGGAGTGGCGTACGGCAACTGTGGTCCCACTCCACAAAGGTGGTACCTCTACGGACCCTGGAAATTACTGCCCCATAAGCTTAACAAGCCTGGTCTGCAAAGCTATGGAGAGGATCATAATGGAACTCATAAACAAAGACATAGGGGACTTGCAGACATTGGACCCGACCCAGTTTGTCTTTGTCAAGTGCAGATCATGCCTTTTGAACTTGGTCGACTTCTTCAAAACAGTCACCAAGGCCATTGATGAGGAAAAGGCAGTCCATACAGCCTACCTTGACCTTGCAAAAGCTTTCGACACAATACCCCACTCGGGTATTATAGAGAAACTTACCAGCTTAAATGTAAACCCATATGTCACAAGATGGGTTGCAAACTGGCTAAAGGACAGAACCCACAGGGTTAGAGTTGCTGGCGCCATGTCAGACTCCAAGCCGGTCACAAGTGGGGTCCCACAGGGCTCAGTCCTTGGCCCCCTGTTGTTCGGCATCTACTTCTCAGAAGTACAGGCAAACATAGGAGGACTATGGCTGACAAAGTTTGCAGATGACTGCAAACTGGGCGCCATAGTGGAAAGTACATTGGACACAGATATCCTTCAGAGGGGTCTCACAGAAACTGATAACTGGTGCCAGAGCCATGGCCTGAAGTTAAATGCCAAAAAATGTATAGTCATACCCTTCGGGAAAAACAAGGTAACCCCAAGCTACCATATAGGTGGCAATCCATTAAGCACAAGGGACCTGGGGACCCAGGTTGACAGTGGCCTTTCTTTTGACACTCACATTGCTAAAGTGGTTAGAAAGACCTTCTACATTGCCCACCTGATCATGAAGGGATTCACATCCAGATCAAGTGAGGTCATTGTTCCCCTGTACTCTTCACTTATCAGACCAATGATCGAGTACAATGCCCCATTCGGGATGTATTTCACCCGACACCTGCAGCAATTGGAGAGACCCCAAAAGTTCCTCACCAAAAGGATAAAGGGACTCCAAAATCTGTCATATGATGCCAGACTGAAGAAACTCCAGCTCTATTCAGTCGCATACCGCCTGCTCAGAGGTGACCTGTGCCTGACATACAAGGCCATGTCCAACCCGAATTAATGGACATGCTCCACCTCAAAAATCCAAATCTACCAGATCCACTAGAGCAAGTGACTTAAACCTTAGCACGGATATAAATAGGACATGCTGGAGGGATAGATTTGTCACCCAGAGACTCCCTATGCTGTGGAATAAAATCCCAGTCCATGTGAGGCAGAGCACCTCGCTGGCTCTGTTCAAGAGAAATCTTGACCGGTGGATGGGAGATCATAGGTTTACCCCGGGAATCATCTCTGTGTCACTGCTGGACAGAGGCACAACAAACTAATGGGCACAGTATTTTTTAACATAAGGGGTGGCGTAAGCCACAAAACTTTGGGCTAGGCTTATAAATGCCTTAGGGCAGATAGCCTAGTATAAACCTATGAACCTATGAACCTATTACCATTACAATGAAAGTTGTTGCTAACTTTTCTTCTTATTTGTTAGGGCTAGTCCAGTTTTAGGTAAGACAGAGCTACATCTTATAAGCAGCTTTACTCTCTCCATCTGGTTATTTACTCCACTGGCCTGAATGTTCATGGTGGTTGATGGTTTCCTACTAAGTATTATTCAATGCTTGTATGGTCTACAGTACTATAACAACATAAAAGAGTTGAAATGGAAATTCCACTACTGTGTATGGAAAGATAGTTTAATCAGGATGGCAAAGGACATTTAGTACTGTGGCTCAGCTCCTCTGGCTTTGTATATAGTAATGTGCTGCCTTACAGTTAGTTTACCAATTTCACCACTCTAGTATTTACAAAACTATTTATTTATTTTAGTTTATTTACATTTGTTTACCGGGGTAGTGCACTGATCATTACTGACCTATTTTAGCATCCCAGGTAAAATAGAATACATTTCACAAACTCCAGAAATATAAGCAATAACTGCGTATATACATTCTAGCGAACAAGCACAGTCCAATGTACAATCAAGCAGAGCGGAATGTATAGTATATACATTAGTTTCTAAGATGGATGAATCTTCATTGAATCTAGAAAAAGGAAAAGACACTCATAAAGAAGACTGGTTAGGTGATATGTTCTGTGTTGAAGTAGGAGCATTTGACTTGGATGAAGAAGTTTTTCTTGAGTTGCATTCTGAGCTTAGAATAAGTCTTGATTTCCTTAATGTTGACAGGAAGAGTTTGACGTAAAGTAGATGCCTGAGAGGAGAAAGCATGTGCAGTGGTGTGGAGTTTGATTCTAAGGGTACTGAGAGTTGGTGCGGTTTGTGAGTAGTGCCTCAGGTTGTATGAGATGGTTGTTTCATGAAGTCTAGTGGCAAGAGAATAAATGCATGGAGTTGGAATCCTAAAAGTAGGTTAGATCTTTGTTTTATGAGTAATCATTTGGATTTTTTTAGGGTAATACAGTGATGCTCCCTGACATGTGAGTTTGTAATGAATGGCAGATGCTGTTAGAGATAGCCTGGAGTGTGGTGATCTTTTTATTGAAGGCAGTCGTAAGAACTGGGAGCCCATATACAAGTTGAGAAAGGAGAACTCTGCCATTGGCTGCTGTTGTTGGTTGGGATAGAAAAGGGGAGATCTTTTTTGGCTCAGGAAAAAGTTTATCTTGGCTCTCACTTTGTCTGTACGGAAATGGAAGTTTAGTGACTGATCAAGCCATAGTCCTAGGTAATTGAAAGTGAAGGCTGTCTCTGTGGAATGGTTGTGTAGTTCAAAGATAATTAAAGACTGTGGTGCTTAGTGAATTTAGAGTTCCATAAAGCATAGTTTTGGTCTTGGTAGTTTATGGGTTATGAGCCAATGATGGTGCTCATGCAAGACTTACTGGAGCTGGCATTGAATGTTACTGTGAGAGTGACCTGATTGTTAAATGACCATGCCATCAGTATAGAGGATAAGGGGGGATGGGGGACTCTGTTAAAGAATATGGAAAAGAGGAGCAGATTCTGATTAGAAAGATCATATTTTAATTTTGAATTCTCTGTCAGTGAGAAAGGTTTTAAACTAGGGAGCAGCATCTGAACTGATACCAATTTCATTTTGTTTGTTTGGGAGAAGATAGTGGTTAATGAGGTCAAATGCCTTTGTCAGTCATATAAATAAGGGAACTGTAAGGAGTCCACTATCAGAGTTAGCAGGATGTCATCAGCTAGGGACCAAAATGCTGTCATAGTACTTTATCCAGGTCGGAATCTATATTGTTTGGAGGACAACAGTACTGCTGGATACAAAGACAGAGCTTGGTGTGGACTATCTTTTCAAGACGTTTGCACAGCAGTGGGAGGATGAATGTTGGATAGAAGTGAGCGGTATCTTTTGGGTTGACTTGTTTTGGGAGGGGTTTGATAAGATTAGTTTTCTGAATCTGAGGCATGATGTTTTATGTGACACATACATTATATATTTGGGTAATGGAGGAAATAGCTTCTACCTGCAGTTATATATGAACCAGGGGTTTATGCTGTCAGATCCAAGAGGGGTGTCAGTGGAAATATTTTCAAGTAAAATACAGGCTTCTTTGGGATGTATGCAAGTGGAAGAGGGGTTTAAATGATTGTAGGGTGGGGAATACATGACCTTTGGGAGAGTGCTAAATTCTTTAAGGAAATCATCTGAATGGTGTTTGTAGACAGGGTATCATGAGGAGGTTTTCTTCCTGGAACTAAGTTAATCTCATTCCAAAAGTGTTTGAGGGAATGAACGATAGTAATATGCTTCTTCATTTTGAGATTTGTTTTGTGCCTTCTGACAGATTTCTTGGGTAGACCATGCAAGACTATAAAGGAGGTTCGATTGTCAGTTTTGAGGATCAGTTTCCATTTTTTCCATACTTCATCCCTTAGAGTTAAAATATGTTTGAGTATAGTAGCCATTTAGTTTGTGTGAGCTTATAAATCCTATGGATAAGTGGAAAGAATTTATCTTGCAGCTGGAGTAGAATGTCGGTTAGGGTTACAGCTGCTGTATTATGGTCATGTAAGGAAAGTATGTGGATCCACTTTATTCGCTGTGAGAAAAATTCTGAGTTCGTCTACGTTTATGCTACTATGGTTTCCAAAGGCTATTAATATTAGTGGTAGTTTTATAGGATGGTTTACAATTGTAAAGGGGATTGGGGCAGTGGTTGCTTTGTGATGATGGCAAAATGTTTATGTTGATGATAGAGTTTGGTATATTTGTAATAATAAGGTCAAGTGTGGAGTTTTTGCAGCACCTGAGGTTAGGTTTTGTTGGTTCTTTTGTGAATTGAAGGAGACCTAGCTGTGCTAAGAAAGTACCAGTGTCAGATGAAAGAAGGCCATAATAATTAAGATTGAAGTCACCTATAATGATCATGCTATTATTCATGGGACAGTTATTAAGGATGTTAGTGATAAGTGATCTGAATTTATTTAAGGAAGCAGGGAGTAGTAGATAGGATATAGTGATTATTAATGGCTTGCCTTTGTGAGTTGGACATTTTAAGAGAATCCAGTTACGGCCAGAATCTGAAGAGGAGTTTCCTTTGGCAATGTCTTTTGGGTTTAGGGTATTTCTGTACATAATTAGAGATCCTCCACCTGATTGTTTGCCTGGACTGGTATCATTCACATATTTGTAAGAGGTTAGAAAGTGTTGGAAGTTGGGGGGAGTCATTTTTGTGCAACTGTATGTGAGATGTTTCTTTTTCTGATTTAGTAAGGGTATCAAATCTGTTTTTTTTACATTCTGGTTATCTAAGTGTAAGAGCATTCAGAATTTTTACTTTAATATACCATCATCATGTGTAGGAGAGTTGTTCCAGCTGTATTGGTAGCAATGCAGTTATCTTGTAAGCATTTGATAATGATATTATATCACATGATCACAAAAATGAGACACATTTGTGGTCATGCCTGTTTCCAGATAGTTTGTTATATAGTTATTTTTCACTACTCTAACATTAATAGCTCACTGAAAGTCTTGTCTTAGTGCTGAACAGTTAATCATATGTTGAAAATGTGGTGAATTGTTTGAGAATTTAATTTATTTAAGTGGTTCATGCTCATGGATCTCTCTGCTGTTGGCAGTATTGAAAATGCTTCCAGTACATATAAAGACTTCCATTTCTGAAGTTGGTAATGGGAGCCGCATGTTCATGAGCTTCAGGACCAAATGTATTCCAGCTTTGAATCTTATCCCAAATTGTGTCTTTAGTGTCAACAACTTCCTTTGCTCTGCTCACTCTACTGCTGGCGCATATGCTGCTGAAAAAAAAGAAGTCTACAAAAGTTAGAGCAAGGCTAGAGAAACTGGTCACAACTGCCCCAAGATGACAGCTCTGCCAATATGACTGCACAAGTGTGTATGTTTCTCTCTGATTCATGCACTGTAGAAACGCTGGTTACAGCAACCCATATCTCTACTGATTTTACTTCTTTGGAGAGGACACATTTGGTTGCATCCTTTAATGGGTTACAAATATCAATGGATGATTTCCAACCATCTCTGCAAAAACAGGTGCAGGAGAGTTAGTCCACAGTGTTGGGAATTACAGAGCACTTTTTTTTTTGGAGTTTACTCGGTCCTTACATGACAAAGTTGATGACCAAGAGAATAGGTGTCACCAGAATAATTTAAAAATACTTTTTATGCAAGAAGCAACAGCTGAGCAAAAAGATATGCTGTGCTTCTTAAAAACTTGGAGAGTCCCACCACACTTGGACTTGATTCCACCCAAGGTTGATGTCGGAGAGAGCACACAGATCTCTAACTCCCCATCCTCAGCCAAACAATCTTCCAAGACCAGTCATAGAACACTCTCACTCCTTTCAACAGAAAGAAAAATTCCTCCATCCAGTATGAGTGAAGATATATATTTATTATTTAGGGAGGAAAATATGATTTGATAATGAGTATTCCTAGCTGGTGTTGGGTAAGAATAGAGAATAGTTTTCCTTTATTGTACTTCATATCTGGCACACTTATTGCTAACCCTACTTGACAGACTATATATTTTTCAGCAACCAGTAGAAACAACTGATTTTCTCAAGGATTAAGCAGCAGAGGACATACCAGACACAATGGATTGGTGCACGTCTACGGCTAAGTGAGGGAGAGCAACTGATGGCTCCCTGTTTGCATCTCCTGGTCCTAAGCGATCAAAACAATTAGTACTGAATGCTCATCCAGGACTAGGCTCAATTTCAACTAAAGGATGTCTTTATGACAGTTATGCAGTTTTATTCTCCCTTTTTCTTAAGAGTTAATGGGTCTGTGTAAAATATAACATTGTTCTTTTGCAATTATTGATACTTAGTGCCTACAAAGGTCATTGCTGACTGTTACCTTCCCAGTTTTTTAAAATACATGGGTTTCTTTCCATTGCTGTGAAAAAGTAGTGGAACCATAACATATATTCTTATCCCACAACCTTGAAAGCCTTAGAAATATTTTGCAAATAGTTTTGTTTGTAGTAATGTATTTGCATTGTAACAATGTTTTCTACCTGTTTTATTATTCAATGTTCTGCAGTTTTGGCATGCATACTTTTAAACATATGTTGCATTCTGCTTAGCATAGCCTTTTTTTCTTGTAGTGGTTACTAATGAGGGTCACCTAGGGGTAAATGGGTTTTTAGCACTCACTCTAAAGAAGTTTATTAGGCTACTATTCCATGGAGCTGTAATGGTGGTGGGTCAAGAGGTTGACGTTCATTTACTCATAAGCATATTCCTTGATGGAATTACTTGGTATTAATGTAAATGGTATTAATTACCCTATCAAATAAATCCACCTACATTTGTGAATTGCAGCGATAAATCCTGATATTATAGCATTGCAATAGGCACATTTGTCAGATACAGAGCATGATAAATCAACATCCTGAGGCTATAACCTGGTGCTTTATTCCATCCATTTTTCAGCTAAATGGAGGTGAGCAGCTGAAGGCCTTAGCAGTACTTTACCAACAGTGCAGATCTTAGACACGTTTAGCCTGCATGAAGGGAATGTGGCTACACTCACAGTCAGGACTGATGGAAGTGTCTTGAAACTGGTTCCTTTAAATTTACACCTATCTATAGGTATTAGTGAGACTTGGCAATTGTTGCAGTATACACAGCATGTATTCAATGGGTATCTTATATTAATGGGTAATTTTAACTGTATTCCAGCACCCAGGGATACCTCTGCCATAAAACAAGTGGCCTTGTTAAGGGGATTAATACCATATGTCTGCTCATCCAAAGTATCTAAAAACACAGGAAATGGGAATGTCCTTAACTGATATGGGTACACACTCTAATCCTCTGTGGGAATGCTCTTAACTTATATGGGTACACAGAAATCCTCTGTGGAAATGTCCTTAACTGATATGGGTACACAGAAATTTTCTGTGGAATGTCCTTAACTGATATGGGTACACACACTAATCCTCTGTGGGAATGTCTTTAACTGATACGGGTACACACTCTAATCCTCTGTGGGCATGCCCTTCATTGATATTGGTGCATGCTCTAATTCTCTGTGGGAATGTCCTTAACTGATATGGGTACACACTCTAATCCTCTGTGGGAATGTACTTAACTTATATGGGTACACAGTAATCCTCTTTGGGAATGTCCTTAAGTGATATAGGTACACACTCTAATCCTCTGTGGGAATGTCCTTCATTGATATAGGTACACACTCTAATCCTCAATGGGAATATCCTTCATTGATATGGGTACACACTCTAATCCTCTGTGGGAATGTCCTTAACTGATATGGGTACACACTATAATTCTCTATAGGAATGTCCTTAACTGATATAGGTATACACTATAATTCTCTATAGGAATATGTCCTTAACTGATATGAGTACACACTCTAATCCTCTGTGGGAATGTTCTTCATTGATATGGGTGTGCACTCTTATTTTCTGTGGGGATGTTCTTAAATGATATGGGTACACATTCTAATCCTTTGTGGGAATGCCCTTAACTGATACTTATTTTATTTTGTATTTATTATCATTTGTTAACTGGTTTGGTCCAACTGAGCCAAAGGCCCATTTTCAGTGGAGACCCAAGGAGAAAAGCTCCAATTACAATTACAGGCACCCCCCCCCCAAAAAAAAACAGTAATTAATATAAAAACTAAAAATTACAATAGTAATAATGACAAGAAACATTCACATAAAATGAAGTCAACAAAGACAAAATATTTATGGGTACACACTTTAATCTCCTGTGGGAATGTCCTTCATTGATATGGGTACACACTGCAATCCTCTGTGGGAATGTCCTTAACTGATACGGGTACACACACTAATCCTCTGTGGGAATGTCCTTCATTGATATGGGTACATACTCTAATCCTCTGTGGGAATGTCCTTAACTGATACGGGTACAGACTCTAATCCTCTCTGGGAATGACCTTTATTGATATAGGTTGACTGGATCTAAAAGACACACAAATTCCAAATAAGAAAGAAAAAAGCTTGGCACCTGATATATAATCGATATTTTAGTTTAAAACATTTCTGTTTAGAGACTCATAATACTGATAATGATATCAAGACATATTCAGTGTCACAAACCTAATACAGCATACCTGGTGAAGACGATAAGATGAACAGCATCTATTTAGGCATTAGTCCACTAGCTGTTCCTTTCTTAGACCAGCCTTATCCTAACTTATGTAAAACCCCTGTACTCATTAAACATTTGAACATGGAATCCATCAAGTTTATATATCATATAGGAAGCAGTTCGAGTTTAAATTATGTCAAGCAGTCCTTCTTTGGGAATCCTAACATTACTCCAAGAAATTCATTTAGACATTACAAATTTTCTATTCTACATGACAAGGACATTTACGAGACATGATATGCTTAAAGGTGGAGGACAATTTCAAACTTCATTCAAGTCTAGATCCTAAGGCATAAGGCATATTCCTTCTTGTACTTAATCCAGGGGCGGCTCGTGGCATCGGGCTGCCGGACTGCAGCCTCCTCAAATTAAAAAAGAAAACAAAAAAAAATTATTTTTTTAAATTTTCGCGGACTTCGCGCATGCGCAGTACCGTCGGTCTATGCGCATGCTCAAGGCAGTCCGGCAGGACCCATAGAGGGATGCAAGGAGACGTCTGTGCACTTTTAAAGTGCACAGACACGCTGAGAGGATACATCGCATCCGGACTGCAGCAGCAACAGCCAGAACACTCTCGGGAGGGAGCTTGGGATCTCGTCGTCGGGAAGGAGCTTTACTGGGATCTCGCGGGTCTTTGTGAGTATTGCACGGGCAGGATATGGTATGGAGAACAGACAGGTAAGTGTATGGTGCATTTTACTTTAGTGTATGGTGCATTTTACTTTATGTGTTGGTGCTTGTAACTGGAGTTGTGTATGTGTTTGCTGGTGCTTGTAACTGGAGTTGTGTATGTGTTTGCTGGTGCTTGTAACTGGAGTTGTGTATGTGTTTGCTGGTGCTTGTAACTGGAGTTGTGTATGTGTTTGCTGGTGCTTGTAACTGGAGTTGTGTATGTGTTTGCTGGTGCTTGTAACTGGAGTTGTGTATGTGTTTGCTGGTGCTTGTAACTGGAGTTGTGTATGTGTTTGCTGGTGCTTGTAACTGGAGGGGTGTGTGTGTGTGTGTGTTTGTAACTGGAGTTGTGTATGTGTTTGCTGGTGCTTGTAACTGGAGGTGTGTGTGTGTGTGTGTGTGTGTGTGTGTGTGTAAATGCCCCAGGTGCTCATGGTGGTGTGGTAGGGAATACCTCAGGCTTGAACCCTGTACCCTGTATGCAGGTGCTAAAGACTTGAGTTCCCTACCCACCACCATTTGTAAAAAAATTGCAGATTTTTGCCTCATATTTGATCTGAGCTGTTCCTCATAAT
The DNA here is from genome assembly GCF_019279795.1 of Protopterus annectens. Taxonomy (NCBI): domain Eukaryota; kingdom Metazoa; phylum Chordata; order Ceratodontiformes; family Protopteridae; genus Protopterus; species Protopterus annectens. The sequence continues at coordinate 337,732,011 of NC_056748.1, read as the reverse complement.
ATCTGTGGTTTGTAAATGTTGCAATGCTTGATATTTGATGGTGTAGTAGTAGCATTGTTGCCTCACAGCTGCAGGTTCTCAGGTTTGATTCTTGGCTGGGGTTCCTTCTTTGTGGGGTCCGTATCTTCTCCCTGTGTTTGTGTGGGTTTGCTTTTGTGTCCTCCCATGTTACAAAGACATGTCTGCATTATTTCTTCCTGGGCCTCTGCTGAAAATTGTTTTTTTGTTCCAAGTCAGACCGCCCTGATTAACAAATGTTAAATAAAATTGACAGGCATTTGAATTTCAGACTTCAGGTTTCTGAATGTTTAATTCCTCACAGATTTGATGGTGCAGTGGTAGTATTGTTGCCTCACAGCTATAGGTTTTCTGGTTTGATTCTTGGTTGGGGTGGCTTCTGTGTGGAGTCTGCATCTCCTCCCTGTGTTTGTGTGGATTTCCTCTGGTGCCCTGCCATTTTACAAAGACGTGTCTGCAGTATTAATCCCTGCATCTCTGCTGAAAATTGTTTTTGTTCTGTCCGCAGTAAAATTGACCGGCATTTGAATTTCAGACTTCAGGTTTCTGAATGTTTAATTCCTTGCAGATTTGATGGTGCAGTGGTAGTATTGTTGCCTCACAGCTATAGGTGTTCTGGTTTGATTCTTGGTTGGGGTGGCTTCTGTGTAGAGTCTGCATCTCCTCCCTGTGTTTGTGTGGATTTCCTCTGGTGCCCTGCCATTTTACAAAGACATCTCTGCAGTATTAATTCCTGCGTCTCTGCTGAAAATTGTTTTTGTTCTGTCCGCAGTAAAATTGACCGGCATTTGAATTTCAGACTTCAGGTTTCTGAATGTTTCATTCCTTGCAGATTTGATGGTGCAGTGGTAGTATTGTTGCCTCACAGCTATAGGTTTTCTGGTTTGATTCTTGGTTGGGGTGGCTTCTGTGTGGAGTCTGCATCTCCTCCCTGTGTTTGTGTGGATTTCCTCTGGTGCCCTGCCATTTTACAAAGACGTGTCTGCAGTATTAATTCCTGCGTCTCTGCTGAAAATTGTTTTTGTTCTGTCCGCAGTAAAATTGACCAGCATTTGAATTTCAGACTTCAGGTTTCTGAATGTTTAATTCCTTGCAGATTTGATGGTGCAGTGGTAGTATTGTTGCCTCACAGCTATAGGTTTTCTGGTTTGATTCTTGGTTGGGGTGGCTTCTGTGTGGAGTCTGCATCTCCTCCCTGTGTTTGTGTGGATTTGCTCTGGTGCCCTGCCATTTTACAAAGATGTGTCTGCAGTATTATTTGCTCTGGTGCCCTGCCATTTTACAAGGACGTGTCTGCAGTATTAATCCCTGCATCTCTGCTGAAAATTGTTTTTGTTCTGTCCGCAGTAAAATTGACCGGCATTTGAATTTCGACTTCAGGTTTCTGAATGTTTAATTCCTTGCAGATTTGATGGTGCAGTGGTAGTATTGTTGCCTCACAGCTATAGGTTTTCTGGTTTGATTCTTGGTTGGGGTGGCTTCTGTGTAGAGTCTGCATCTCCTCCCTGTGTTTGTGTGGATTTGCTCTGGTGCCCTGCCATTTTACAAAGACGTGTCTGCAGTATTAATCCCTGCATCTCTGCTGAAAATTGTTTTTGTTCTGTCCGCAGTAAAATTGACCGGCATTTGAATTTCAGACTTCAGGTTTCTGAATGTTTAATTCCTTGCAGATTTGATGGTGCAGTGGTAGTATTGTTGCCTCACAGCTATAGGTTTTCTGGTTTGATTCTTGGTTGGGGTGGCTTCTGTGTGGAGTCTGCATCTCCTTCCTGTGTTTGTGTGGATTTGCTCTGGTGCCCTGCCATTTTACAAAGACGTGTCTGCAGTATTAATCCCTCGTCTCTGCTGAAAATTGTTTTGTTCTGTCCGCAGTAAAATTGACCGGCATTTGAATTTCAAACTTCATGTTCTTCAGAATACATAGTAGCACAACCTTTTTTCTAGCAATTTTCTAAGTTTATAAGATGAATATTTTAAATTTGTCCCTATTTTTGGGACTGTATTCCCCCATTATTGGCTTCGTCCAGGTTTTTGTGCTAAGGTTGACAGCTATGGCAAGAACTGAATTCACTGAATATGGACTGTAGAATTGTGCATATTTACTGATAAAGGTGCACTGTAGAATTGTGCATATTTACTGATAATGGTGGACTGTAGAATTGTGCATATTTACTAATAATGGTGGACTGTGGAATTGTGCATATTTACTAATAATGGTGGACTGTAGAATTGTGTATATTTACTAATAATGGTGGACTGTGGAAGTCTGAGTAGACTTTTTTATGATAAATGTTCTCAACTGGGCAGTTTTGCCATTATGGGTGCATATGTTTTGTTTCATTGCTTACTGGAAAAATGTTCAAAACAAATTTAAAACACCCTCTAACAAGTGTACTGCATTGTTCAAGGAATATAATTTTTAGTACAATGAGGAAGGTGTATCAAAGAGCACATGTATGTTTCATATGCAAGGAGCCTATGATTCGAAAACAGCCCAAAATTAATCTTTATCTGCCACTGGCAAAATGTATTTTCTTTGAATGTGGGTTTCAATGCTGTTTCAATGAATGTGAGTTTCAAGGGCAGAGAAGTTTTAATGCTAAGTTTTCATTGTGAGACTGCATTGCTTTGTTTAACAGATGACTTAAAGTTTGTGCTGTAAAATACAAAATAAAACTTTCAAATGAAGTCCAATCATTGAAGTAAAGCAGTATGCACATTAGTGTTTATGGTAAATGGAGTGAAATAGCCAAGTAATGGTTAATTGGAATGGCTGCAGAGGCTCCAGTTCAACCATTATTTTGTCAGGGGAAGGGCAGCAAACTCAGACAGGCCCAGCTGAACTATACCTCCCAACTGTCCAGATTTTCAAAGAATGAATAGATTTTTGCTTCTTATTTTTGGTTTGTTGTTCATAAAATTTGTAGTTTTAATTCCTAAATGATTTGCCAGAAGTCACTAAATAATAAGTTTCAGACTTCATAACCTTCATAAAAATGCATGTTAAAGTAAGAGCCGTTCTATCAACTGTCTCAATTTATACAAGAGCAATTTTTAGTACTGTTTATATGTGCCACCAATATATTTGGCCTTGTTCAGATTTACTGCATTAACAGGCTGAGAGGTACATGCAAATAAATTGCTTTATAGAATTAGGCATAGCCAACCTCTCAACTGTCCCCAATTTTTGGCTCAAAATGTTGCTCTTCCCCCTAATAATCCCTCCGCAAAATAGCAATTTTGGAAGAAAACATGGAGGGTTTACAATTAAGAAATAACTGTAATAATCAAAGTTATAGATTACTTGAAATGCATGTAGATTCTTTTATTTTGTCAGCTGCTCAAGGTAGCAGTACTAATATTAAAGTGTCCCTTCTTTGACAGGTAGAAGCTGTATTGTTTGTCTATTTTATATTTTTGCATCACATTGTTGGTCCATTTTTCATAAAATTGTGTTTTTTGGCAAATTAGTGACAAATCACTAAAGACTGAAGTTAGAAAATGACAGACATTTGAGTTTCAGATTTTATACCCTTCAGAAAATTCATACTAATGCAAGACCTATTCTATTATCTTTCTAAGTTTATTAGAGCAATATTTAAAAATTGTCCTTATTGTTGTGCCTTTGTCCCACTTCTGTGTATGGCTTTGTCCAGATTTCTTGCTCTTGAGGTTGAGAGGTATGACAAATGTGTCAGGGCCATCACAGTCAGCCAGAGAGATTTCAAATTGTGACATGCTTGTTGCACCCCACTACCCCATGTAGTGACTCTGGATGTGTCCAAGCAAGGCAAGGAGTAGTTGTATCTACCTTGGATGGGGAGGACACGCTGCATAAGTACTACAGTGGCTTTTCATCTGTCCTTGATTTTGCAGAATGGTCTGGTTTCTGTCATATTTTTGTACTGTTGATTTATGCTTATTACTCAGATTTATGCTTATTACTCAAAGTGCCTGTTGCTCTGTGTTTAAGTAGCAATGCTTTAATGACCATAAGGTAAGCTTGTCTGACATCGTAAGATGCAAGTAAGCTTTAATAAGCATACGGTTAAAGAATTGCCAACATTGAAAGCCTTTCTGTTGTTGCCATGCAGAGAATACTTGACTAGATAATGTATAAGCCTTGGGTATTAAAGGACAGGATTCCATTGTTTTAAAAAGCTCATTACACTTGTTGGAGACTTCCAGTCATCTCTACAGACTTTACCCGTAAGCTAAACAGAATGCCAATCATGTGTGGTCCATAACCTGTACAGTAATCCTTTAAGCAATGTATCTTGAGCTTGTTTCTTGTTTGCTTTTCATTTTTTACTTTTATCATGTTTTCCCCATGAAACAAGTTGTCAGGCAGCAGGTCTTTTTTGGATAAGAAACATTTTTACAAGTGGGGGCATCACATAGATTTCTACTTTCAGCATGTTGCTTGGTACTTTAATAAAGCTGAATATATTATAATTAGAACTGCAGTGCAAGGAGAAGTGGTTTGAGTTGAGTGCTTCTGGTTTTTCTTATAATTGATTTTGACTGGCATTCCAATAATGTATTTAAAAAGTAATTTATTTTTTCATGCCTCACAACCTTTTGTTTCCATCTAGATATTAAGTAAGCTGTCATGCAGCCAATGCATTGAAATATTTTTATTCTTCTACACTAATTTTTGTCTTGATTGGACTTTCATAATGATGGTTTGCCACCCAGGGCAGCGTATTTAATTAAAGTTATTTTTTTGTGGTTTTGTGCATAGCTCCTCCCCTTTATGGTTGACCACACCCCTTCCCTTTGACCCCACCCATTCAGCGTCTCCTGCAGCCCCCCTGTGATTTGAAGTCACCAGCCGCCACTGACTTAATCTATATAACAAGAAGTTGCTAGACAGGTTCAAATGATCTGTTTTGATCAGAATAAGTTTAGGATGATCAGACTATGATTATTTAATCTCATAAAGAATTGCCATATCGTACTTATTTATAAAACAATAAATTAATCCTATTATACCAAAATTTAAATTTTACGTTATTGGGCAGATTACTTATTATTCTAAGGTCAGTCTTGCATATGTTACAAGCAACTACTTCCAGAGATTATTATTAAAATATTTGGGGATACCAAACCTCTCAAAGATATCAATCAACATGCTTCTATTCAGAGAAGTCCTTGTATTCTTTCATAGAAATGTTGTGGCATATGAGATCATCTTTGCTATTGACATTATTCTTCTAGACCCATAAAAAGATGTTTGCTTTACGTCCCCATACTGTTAGAATGATGTTCAAGGACTGGTACCTGTAGACTGTTACTTGTACTCGTACATTGTAGAATAGATTAGAAAATGACCTGAAAATAAACAATGGTGTATAAATGTTGGGGGGCAAGCATATCAAAGTTGCCTGCTTTCAGGGCACATGTACTCCAGGGGTTTGCTCTGGGACCCTTTTTGTTTAATGTCTTTATGTCCACAATGCCAACTATTTGTAACTGCTGGGTAACTAAATTTGCTGATGGTCCTAATTAGCAATAGTGATGACAATGTTGGGAGATGAATGGGCACTGCAGTCTTATTTGGTGTTAATGTCTCTTTGGGCTGATACCATCCATATAAGTTTTAACAGTAAAAGAATTGTAAGATAATGCATTTGGTCCATCTAACAGAAGATATCTCTATGGACTGAATGAAGACATTATTTTGACTAGTTCTGGATTAAAAAAAAACTTTGTGTCATAGTAACAAACAAACGTGTACGTAAAATGTGTTTTGGTATTATCAAACCTATCTTACAAAGCAGTCTATCTGAGGAATGAGGATGCATTAATACTGCTGTTTAAGAGAAATGTCAGACCAGTAATAGAAGATGATACAGTTTTTTGTATTTATAGGTCCAATGATATAAAAAAACTAGAACAAACTCAAATATTCTGTATGATAGATACTCTCTTACAAGACACATGGTTATGAAGATATGCCAGTAAAACAGAAACAGTATTCACTGAAGTACTGCCAATGTAGGTGTGCCATAATCTGGGCGTATAAGTGCTGTTCTTCAACAACAGGAATACAATTTTCAAGGCATGGCAGGGCACAAGAAATAATAATTTGTTAATACTTGAGAAGAAAAAAATTGTTCTGAAGGGCAAATGTTTTCAATATAGAATTAATAGACTACTGAATACCTTATCCCTACTGATTAGAAGGTACGATTTTTTAAAGATCTTCAAAATTCAAATTGCCGAGTGGTTTAGTGTTAAAGTCTATCTGACATTTATTTTTAAAATAGGACTTGTTATGACCTCTCATGAGGTGCTGAGCCTGTCTAAAACATTGAAAGAATGTGGCTGGATGCCTACACATTTCTTCTGTTTTCAAAATTCTGCTATCAACTATAAATGAAGTTTCATAACTACACTCCTCATAAACTAATATCACTTGCTACTTTACTTTCACTTAAGCATTCACTCTATCCCAAAAAAAGTTAGATATTCGCATGTTTTGGGATTACTCCAAAATTACCTCTACCTGACAAAAATTCCTTACAAACATTAAGACGCTAATGACATTGCATGCACATTGGGAATGATTTAACTGCATCTTAAACCTGCTATTTCTTAATTATATTTATTTTCATTATCTCTGTCTGGGTCAGATGCTGCACTGTTAAAAACTGAATCAACAAGCAATAATATTACAGAAAAACTGAAACTCTTTCATTAAAAAAGCTTTAAACTCATGGGAACCGTCACAAAATATATATAAAATTTAAGAGGAATAAAGTGACATGGAGAATATATAAACTATCCATATTTACAGTTGATTTTTATTTGTTTATTTATTTATTTTTTATTTTATGTTTGTTGACCGGGTTTGTCCAACTGGGCTACAAATACCCATTTTCAGCAGAGGCCTGTGTAGAAAAGCTCTAACAGAAAACAGAAATTTTACATATTGAATACACATAGAATACATTCATCAGTACCACAGATTACTGCATTACAGTGCCACACATTACATTCATCAGTACCACACATTATTGCATTACAGTGTCATACATTAAACTGTGGCAAGTGAAATACATAGAAATACATTCATCAGAGGGATACATTCATAATTACATAATTACATATTATATACATAATAGTGCAATAGTTACATAGCTGAAATATTTTACTAGTTATATTTGTACAGTGATGTACCAAGAGGAGAAGCTAAAGTAGTAAGTTTGTTTACTGAGGGGAAGGAAGAGAGAAGAGAAGTAGAAGGTTATAGGGGAGTGTTTACAGAGTATTTTTTGTAGTGGTTTTGAATTGATTGGGATGTTCAAGGGATCTTATATCTAGTTGTAGGCTATTCCAGGCCTTGGAAGGGTTAAAGCTATAGACTAGGTGACCCATTTTGGTCCTTGGTTTGTAGATTTTTAATAGGCCATGTTCAGAACTGTGGCGTAATCTAGTGGGTTACTAATGAGAGATTAGAGATGAGATAGTTGGACAGAAAGAGGGTTTGTAGAGAATGGAATGAATAATCTGAAACTGATTATACCGGAGCAGGTTGGGTGATTCTAGCCAATTTAGTTCTTTTAGTGAGATACAGTGATGGGCAGCAAATCTGGCAATCCTGTTATAAGTTGTTTCTAACTTGTTTAGTAGTCCACTGTTGAGGCTGGTGAGAATTTGGGAGCTATAAAGTAAAGTGGGTAAGAGGTAGGCATTTGAAATGTTTAGTTTTGCTGTTTTGGTAAGATATTTTTTGTTTTTTATAGAGGAGACCTAGCTTGAGATGTGTTTTTCGGATACAATTATTGACACGCAAATCAAAGGTTAGTCTATCGTCAATAGTAACACCTAAGAGTTGTGTACTGGTGTCCACCTGTATTTGAGTATTATTTTGTGACATTACAGAGAAGGAAGACTTTATGTGGTTCCGGTTTTTAGGGATAAAGAGTAGTAATTTGGTTTTCTTTAGATTTAGGATAAGTTGGTTTTCAGATAGTCAGTTTTCTACAAAGTTAAAAGAGGACTGTGTGTCTGCTTTTAGATGAGTTGGTGATCAGTGAGGATCCAGGACAAGAAGAGTAGAGAAGGTTGGTAAAGATGTTAAAAAGAAGTGGCCCAAGGATGGAGCCTTGTGGAACACCCATTTTAACAGGAAGAAGAGGGGAGAAAGCTGACAGCCATTTGACTGATTAAAGTTGTGTTAGCTTTTTACCTTAAATGAAGACAAGACACATCTTTCTCTCTTTCAGTGGTATTTATTACACACGTGTGGGAGCCTCATGGAAAGTACCAATGAGACTCCCAGAACAAAGGAATGCATAAGCTTATATGCTTGTAATACTGCTGACAGTACAAAAATATAAACTGGACCAATTAAATTAGTACTAAAGACAATTAACCAATCAGTGGTTTACCCATAGGCTTAAAGCAGTTCACATTACATCATCTCTAGGCAGAAAAAGAAAATTGGATGCACTTCCATATAAGGCACATTTCCTGCTTTCAAGCAGGCTCTTGTTTTTCAGTACTTTTCCACTATTCACAGTTTACTCAGAGTTCACAGTGCAATGTCCATCTTAATGCATGCAGATTGTCACATACTCAATCTCCTTAAACACATGCTTTGGCCATTCATATTCTACAATCCCCCATTTGATGCTGTGTAAGCATCACCATTCAGTCTATCATATATTTGCTCTAAGTCTAACATGACCATGTGGCTGGTTCCTTCAACACTGTCACATATTTTTGTTTCATCATCTATATTTATGGCTGCAGACATATAAAACTTTGGCACCTTTTTAGTAGTCTTAAAAGTCATTAATTTTAAAATCAATGCTTTGATTAAAAACACAATAAGAACAGCAATAATAGCTAATACTGCGATTAATAACTTCAATATTCCACCTCCCCAACCTAAGAACAGGTTAAATGTCATGCTGATTGTCAGAAATAAACATACAGCACTCCTCCTGGATTAAAGTGCAAGTTCCACCTTTCGCCGCTAGGGTGAAGTCGAGAGCCATACGGTTTTGTAGGACTACAGCTCTCATAGCACTCAGTTCATCAGTTACTAGTTCTAAGGCAGAAAATGTGGCATTGCTTATTACTTCAAGCAACTTGGACAGTTTTGCCAGTTCCCAAATTGATTTTACTGCTCTGTATGCTGGAATTATACCAGCCCACAGTATGACATCATCACCCAAGTCCATATGAGATAGTCCTTTGGTACCAGCATGAGCTAAATCATGATGATAAATCCATGAAGCATCAACTTGGCCTACCGGATTGTCAGTTTTTTTTAACCTCTCGAATGTTATGAATTCTTCCTTGAGGTAAAGCAGATGTATGTCGGATGGCTGGGACTAAATAACCTAAGAAACGGCTAACAGACCAGTTTCCCGGTAGCCATTTATAGGCCTTTCTACCACATATAAAATATAATCCTTCTTCCAAGAGCATAATGGAAATGATTGTAGTAACATTATTATTGAACTCTACTTGGGAGAATACATAATCTAAATCTAACTTAAGTCGTGAGAGTTGTGAATAATTTGTCATTGTAGGGCTATTTTCAAAGATCCATACCTCTTTTGGCCACAGCATCATTACAGGTCTGCCAGTCTGAATAATTCTTGAATAGTGCAGATACAGAGGCCCACCACACTGAATAGGAAACAGACCTATCCCGTGCCTTAACGTTAACTGACTGTAAGGCTGTGTAGTTAGTAACAGCACATACTCTCTGAATTGTTATAGTACAGTTACTTGAGCCGACTTTCTTTATTCCCTTTTGTTTTAGACATAAAATGCCTTGCTGTCGATATGCCAAAGTCAGAGCTACAATTCGATTTGAAAAAATCTTTTTACGCAATCCCCAGAAATGTTAAAGAGGATGGTGGAATTGTTTTCAGTAGGTAAAGGACTAGCTGTCATTGGCAGGTCATCATGCGAAGTGGGAAGAGCTGCTCAAATCCAGCAATCAGAAATGTTGAAGGTAGAAGTGTAAGCATATTTGATGACTTGATAGGTGTTGAAGGGTGGATGCCAAATAGCTTGCTTGGTTTTATGCATTGATGGAGCAAGAAATAGAAATGGCCACATTAAAATAACAGTACAACAAGAATGACCACCAAAATAGCTGTCCAATATTTTTGTGGAAATGGTAGTTGCACCTGCGTGGTCTCAGGAGTTTGAAGTTTTCCAAAGGGATAGATGTTAGGCATTGATAGGTACTGGAACAGTTCTACTTTGAGTATGAGTAGCAATGGGAGGAGAATCTGAAGTTGAAAAAGGTAAAGGCTCTTGGTCTTCGGACGGCACAATTTTTTTGACGTGTGAAATGTGGATCCAGGTAGGAGATCCTTGCAGTCACACAGCAGATGACATTGTCAGAAGAACCAGCAAGGGCCCCTTCCAGCTTGGCTGGAGTGCCGGTTTTCTAGAGAAGGACTTAATGTAAACCCAGTCAGTTGGTTGTAAGGCAGATGACAGGAAAGGATCTGGAAGATGCTGAGCAGCTACTACTTGTCGATGGTGAAACTGTAGGAAACAAGACATTTGCAGTTCAAGAGGATATCATTATCAAATGCATCATATTCAGAAAGGGGTAGTGGTGGTGTCATGGGCATACGCAAAGGGTGACCTATGAGAATTTCATGAGGAGAAAGACCCTTAGTAGGATGTGGTTGTGCTCGCATAGAAAGTAAGGCTAGTGGTAAGGCCTGCACCCAAGTTAGGCCGGTTTCTGAAGTGACTTTAGCAAGTCTAGTTTTCAAGGTCTGATTCATTCATTCAATAATACCTGATGCCTGAGGTCTATATGGGCAATGAAATTTCAAAGTGATGCCTAACATTGTACACAATGATTCAACTAACTGAGCAGTAAAATGCGTTCCATGGTCAGAGTATATCTGACAGGGAACACCAAATTGAGGTATCAATTCATAACACAATGTTTTTGCCACGGAAATAGCATCATTTTTAGCACATGGGTAGGCTTCTAACCACCCTGAAAAAATATCAGCAACAGTCAAAACATATTTAAAACGAGTACAAGGTGGGAGTTCAATAAAGTCCCACTGTAAGGCACAAAATGGCCCCATTGGTTTTGGCACTGGTTGAGCAGAAGCCATAGTGCCTTTTGGAATATTATGCTGTAAACAAATGGAGCATGTGCTCAAAAAATGTTGCACAGAAGCAGAAAGTCCTGGGATGAACCAATCCTTTTGGATTTGTTTGATTAATGCTTGTACCCCTACATGAGCTGGCAAATGATATGTTTTTATAAGAGAATTTAACACAGATATAGGGCAAATTAATCTGCCATCAGGATGCTGCCAAATCAAATCAGAGCATTTGAAACAGCTTTGAGCCAGCCATGCTATTCTTTCTGATTCTGATGCTTCATTTTGTAAAGTTTTTAAAACAGTAGTGTCAAAAGTAACCATTTGTAAGATAGGCTGAAGATATTGTCCCTGAACAGTGTGTGAAAGAGCAGCCTGTTTGGCAGCCCAGTCAGTCAAATTATTTCCCTTAGGTACTAGGGAGTTATTGGACTGGTGAGCTGCACACTTCACAACAGCAATTTTAGAAGGTAATAACAAATCCTGTAATGGATGATCAATGTAGAGGTAATTTTTAATTGGTGCCCCAGAGGATGTCAAAAACCCCCCTTTCCTTCCACAAGGTACCAAAATCATGAACACCACCATGGGCATAACATGAATCAGTATAGATAGTAACAGATCTGTCTTTGGCCATTTTACATGCATGCAAAAGTGCCATTAATTCCGCAGCTTGTGCGGAAGTGCCAGGTGGTAATTGCCCAGTTTGTAAAACCTCAGATGGCAAGCAGACTGACCATGCAGCCCGGATTCACTAGAATTATTTCGTAAACAGGATCCATCCATGAAGAGAACTAAATCTGGATTAAGCAAAGGAACATCTTGCAAATCTAACCTGGGAGAAAGAACGGTGTTAACTATAAGCACACAGTCATGTGGTTCACCGTCGTCACTAGTTGGAATCAATAAAGCAGGGTTTAGTGGTGGGCAACATGTAATTTGAACAGCAGGATTACTTAATAAACTTAACTCATATTTAGTGAGGCGAGCATTAGAAAGATACTGTGTTTTTATTTTTAAGAGTAACGCTTGCACCACATGAGGTACTGCTAGTATAGTATCATGTCCTAAAGTCAATGGTGTTGCCATATCAATCAAAACAGCAGCGGCTGCCACCGCTCATAAACAGGGTGGATAGCCAGAAGCAACAGGGTCTGAGTGCTGTAATATGCTATAGGTCGATAGCCCCCTGTGTGCGCTTGCGCTAACAGGCCCAGGGCAGTCTTGTTTCTTTCATAACAGAAGAAAACAAATGGCTTAGAATAATCTGGGAGCCCCAGGGCAGGTGGGTTTATCAGTGCTGTTTTAATAGCCTGAAAAGCATTTTCATGTTCAGGGGACCAAGGCAGAGGATCTGTGACTTCCTTTTTTAGAAGCTGTAACAGAGGGGCTGAAATTTCTGAAAAATTGGGCACCCACTGTCTACAATAACCTGCTAGGCTGAGGAACCCCCTGAGTTGTCTCTGAGTTACAGGGTGGGGGGGGGGGCAGTCTGAATGGAGGTAATCCTACTTGGAAGTATTTGACGTGAACCCATAGAAACGATGTGTCCCAGGTATTGTACCTTTTCTTGACAGAACTGCAGTTTAGATTTATTTACCTTAAAACCTCATTCAGCTAAAAACTCTAAAACTAGAAGAGAATCCTCTATACAAGACTTAGTATCTTGTGAAGCTATAAGAATATCGTCTACATATTGGATCAAAACTGAACATGGTGGTAACTGTAAATCCTGCAGCTGTCTATGCATCTCTCTAGAGAACAGGGTTGGAAATTCTACATATCCTTGGGGTAGTCGGGTCCAAGTATACTGTTGGCCCTTATAAGTGAATGCAAACAAATACTGACTATCAGAATGTACTGGAATAGAGAAGAAAGATGATGAGATATCTCTAACTGTAAAACAACGTGCTGTAGGTGGGATACAGTTTAAAATCATAGCTGGGTTTGGTACGATTGGAAAAACAGGCAAAACAGCTTTATTGACTTCTCACAAGACTTGCAGAAATCTGTAAGCTTGTTTACCAGGTTTCCTTATTTATTTATTTATTTATATTTGTTGACCGGGAGTGTCCGACTGGACATAGGTCCATTTTCAGTGGAGGCCCGGGGAGAAAAGCACCACAGTTAAAATAAACAGACAGTAGTTACATTGGATTACATAGCGATTAACAATTTACATAGCAATTACTTTCACCATATTTACAGATGAAGAACATAGTACATCAGTAGACAACTAGAATCTTTATCTGTGAAGTACATAACAGACATTAACAAATGTTACAAGAAGAAGTTCCTGCTGTATAATAAGTACTGGCTTATGAGTATCTGAGCTTGCTACAATCAAAGTAGTTAGTTAGTTGGTTGTTCCTTACCAGAAGAATTGGAGTATTACATGGACTTGTTGCAGGTACTATAATGCCTTGTTGTACCAAGGCAGAGATGACGGGGGCAATACCAGATATAGCCTCCACCGTCAAAGGGTACTGTGGCACCCGAGGTAACTTTGCTCCAGGTTTTAAGGTTATTTTTACAGGAGTGGCTGAAGTCAGAAACCCAACATCATTATCATGAGTGGACCATAGATGTGAGGGTAATGAATTTAAATGCTTATTTTTATCAAGGTCAGACTGCATACATATTGTTTGCAGAGTGACAGTTTCATCTAAAGTAGCCAAAATACTATTTTGTTTGTCTGAAGGTACTTGTAAATATACTCAATCAGCTGTGAAGAAGATGGTTGCTCCCATCTTACAGAGCAAATCTCTCCCCAATAAATTTAAAGGTGCTGAGGGTCCTACTAAAAATGCATGATTGTCCTGTAAAGGTCCCAAAGTTACTGGGACTGGGACGGTTTCAGAATATTCAATAGGAATACCAGAGACACCTACCCCTCTAGTTGTGTTATTAGAGAGGGGGACATTTATTGCCGCTTCACCAGCTAACATAGATTTGGTTGCTCCAGTATCAATTAAAAATGGATACGGTTTATTTCTGACAAGCAACATAACATGTGGTCCATCTGGATCCACAGGGATGAAAGGGCACAACTGCTGTTGTCTTTGTTCAGGGAACCTTCATTGCGATGGCTGCCGATTGGATGGGGTCCAATTAGAATTCCACTGAGGTGACGTATCAGTGGGTGGGGCAGGTTGTTCAGCCAGATACGGACATTCATTTCTCCAATGGCCTACTTGGCCACAATTGAAACATTCCATCTGATTATTATAGCTTTGAGGTGGGGCTGATCGTGTTTCCTGTCAGTTTTGTCTATTTTGATTTCCTGCCCCTTGGCATCCACCTCTCCCTCTTCCCCATCTTCGTCCTCTCCGTCCACGCTGCCCTAAGGCAGTAAACATCTGAATCTGCTCCTTAACCAATTTTTCTTGTAAGTCCTTTTTTTCCTTTGCTAAGTGGTCGGAGAGGTATTGCACTTGTGTGACCAATTCATGCAATCCAAGACTAGGCCAACTTAAACATACTTCCTTTAGCTTATCATGTACTTGCTGGCATAACCCATCTACGAAGGCAGCCGACAATTCACTTTGTGCTGGCCCTTTGGTGGGTTATGGGTAACCAGAATAAGCCTCAAAGGCTTCAGTGAGATGATTTAAATACTCATCCACAGGACTGTCTTCTTTTTGAAGAACTGACTTGATTTTGGACCAGTTGGATGTGGGTGGGACTATTACTGTAATAGCATCTACTATATGCTGTCTGACTGCTTCAAACCCATTATCTTCCTGTGCATCATGTTCTGGAATTGGAATATGGACATTAGCATGGTCCCAAATTTGTTTCATCAACTCAGCCGGCACGGTGTACTGAAGAACTGCCCTGAATTCTTCTATTGTAGGATTTTGTAGACAAATATGTCCCGCCAGCACACGCTGGAACTTAGCTGGATTAGTACGGATAGGTGGTAGTGATTTGGTAATGGCTTGAAAATCAACCACCGACCACACCCTAGGTACTACAATAGTCTGTGGTTCATGTGCACTTCTAGCATGGGTTGGGTTAGGTACCTCCCTCAATGGTAATAATCTGTCGTCTGACGACTCCGATTCTGAGTCTGGATTAAATTTATCTGGCCGAAAATATCCATCCCCACTGTCAATTATAGCGGGGAACTGGCCAAAATGCCTTCGTTGGTGTAAATGTTGCTTCCCTTTTCCTTTATGATAGGGTTTAGATTTAAAATATATTACAGCCTTTGCTTCCCTATGAGTCTTACTAGGAGTTCTTGATCCCTGTTTTTTATCGCTTGTTTCTGGATCAGATTCACTAGACTGACTGTCCGCAACTTGTTCTCCATCCCTAGTGGTGGAATCTGGCTGCTGTATTTCAGCTCTTTGTTGAGCGAGGGGGGGGCTGATACTGTGGGGGTGCAATCGGTGGTGCAGTCAGTGATGGGAGAAACCAGGCATTATCGTCCACTGATGATTCAGTTATTTGCAATTTAGCTAATTCCTTTACAGGATAAAGCCCCTTAAAGGGTGGGTCCTTTAAACATTTACCGTTTACTATATCTAAATTACTGGCAGTGTGTTGTAATTCCCTCAATTGCTCTTTTAGTTTTTGCTGATTATCTTTTAGACTACTGATAACCGAATCCTTTTCTCTTTCTTTCGCCTCTGTCATCCACTCATTAAATGCTGCCCAGCACAACCCTGGTATTTTTTTCCCTTTTTTCCTTAACTTTCCTTGGAGAGTAAGCAAAATATTTTTATTAAAACTACCATTTTCTGGGAAGGTGAGTTTACCAACACCCTTAGTGAGGGCGATCCACTGACTTATAAACATACAACAGTCCCAGGACACACGAAAATACATATAACCAGCTGGTGTACCTCTTTCTGGCTCCTTTATGGTTCCCACACTCGCTCCCATTTTTACACACTAAGCTATACTGTATTTTACAGATTTAGCTGTGACATTTTGTAAACATCGTTTTCCCCACTCTCATATCTCCTTTCACTCTTATATCGCCAGTTTTTGTTTTAACCCACACTCATACTGCACAATCAATAGCAGAAAAGAAATACATGCCACTTACTTCAAAACAACTGAATGAGAAGAATTATTATATTTCTGCAAAGTTATCAATACCAAATTTTAAAGCAGGCAAGTACAGGAAATGAAAGAAACACCGCAAAAAAATCCCCCAGAAAATTCTGTCATGGGCCCTTTCACTAGCAGTATTTCGTTCAATCCCCAACTGCTGCAGCTGTTGTCAATTCAGATCTGAGTAAACAGCACCAATTGTTGTATTAGCTTTTTACCTTAAATGAAGACAAGACACATCTTCCTCTCTTTCAGTGATATTTATTATATACGTGTGGGAGCCTCATGGAAAGTACCATGGAGACTCCCAGAACAAAGGAATGCATAAGCTTATATGCTGGTAATATTGCTGACAGTACAAAAATATAAACTGGACCAATTAAATTAGTACAAAAGACAATTAACCAATCACTGGTTTACCTGTAGGCTTAAAGCAGTTCACATTACTACATCTCTAGGCAGAAAAAGAAAATCGGATGCACTTCCATATAAGGCACATTTCCTGCTTTCAAGCAGGCACTTGTTTTTCAGTACTTTTCCACTATTCACAGTTTACTGAGAGTTCACAGTACAAAGTCCATCTTAATGCATGCAGATTGTCACATACTCAGTGTTAGAAAAATATGTACTTAAACATATACAGAATGCTAGAAAAATATGTACTTAAACATATATAAACTGTTAGAAGAATATGTACTTGAACATATATATAGTGCAAAGTTTAGAAATAGTATAATATGTAATGCATTTGATTCTATTTAACAATATGGCAGTAGAAATGATCTTGCATGTAACTGCTTGAAACTTAGCTGCAGTGTGGTTAACCTCTGACCCTGGCAGTAGCCAGCTCAGCAAGCTTATGTCTTTCAGCAACTATAATCTGCTGGGTTAGAGAGAAATAAATATGTATGCATGTATATCTTTCTTCCTTCCACCGAGAAGGATGGCCTTGTGAACACTATCAGAGATAGTGTGCAGCTGCTACCAGAGAGACAAAGGAACATATTAAGAGATAAACTGATCATTGTATCCGAACTAATCTAAGAACCTTGGAAGGAGTAACATCTACAGGAAGACATTGTAATTGACCAGGTGCCTCGCAAGGCTGTGTTATTCTCATGGGAAAGTTTTTAAAAGCATTACCTAAGCATCTTCTTATGAATGAAGTATTATGGACTATAGTGATGTAAATGCCCTGTGACTGACCACGTCAGTAAGGTGGGCAAAAGCTGATTGCAAATGGTATATAATTGAAAGTATTTCCTGCATAGAGCCAGTCAAAACTCTATACTTGTTTTTGTATAGTTTTTTGCCTCCTAATGTACATTAGTAAAGAAACATTGTTTGAACCTGAGCATCCTGTGTTATTGACTGTCATTTTGAAAAGCCTAATGATTTTTACAGTCTGATTTTAACAATTTGACATTTTGGTCCTTCTTAAGCCGGAATTCCCTTGGTAAGCTGCAGGTCAGAGTGCATGGGTGGTAATAAATCTGCGCAGGAGAAGCTGCCAAAACAAATGGTTCTTCTTGAGTGAAAAGACCTCCGACTGAATTGTTGTGTGTAAAGAGGCTGTCCACTTTCTGATCTGTGGCTGAAAAGCGGAAAACTGGATCCCAAGAAGAAAAATATGCAGTCATAAACAGGAGGCTCAGGTAAGAAGAATTTCCCTCTTTGTCTTTGTTTTAGATCAGGGACCAGGTTACACTGTACTGTTATTGAGATTTGTGATAGCAGGACGAGAACGTATTGAAGTACTGTACGATTGGTCATAGATCAGGGAAAAAAAAAACAAAGCAAAGTAAACAGTCATTCTAGACACTACTGTGGATACAGGGAAGAAGATACCACGTGGTACAAGAGAAGGGTTACGTAACAGTCTTTTTTAAGACATGGGAAATCAGTGCACTGAGAGATCACGAGATCCGCCCCTAATGGATAATGTGAAGTATATGCAATTGCAGTGAGCAGATAATGTGAGATATTATACAAAATGTGTTAACAAATATGAATTTGATGGTAAACTAGATAAACTTTCACTAGTTAAACTCCTTAAACAGCTTAAATCTGATGCAGGAGGTCAGGCAAAAAGCAGCACCAACTAGGCATACCTCAAGCACACAGGTGGATTGAGGAAGCAAATTGTAGAAAAACAGAAGCTTAGAAATTCAAAAACATTTTTAGACAACATAGTGAAAGTTCTGACAGACAGAATCTCTGAGAAATGAAAACTTAAAGCAGACTGAACTTGCATTAATCAATGCATACAACAGGAAAATGAGACAATAAATGGATATTATGCTAGATTATTAGAATGCTTTAAACAACAATTAAAAAAATGCATTTTTAAAAGGTTGCATTGCCTCTATCAGTAGCTTTATTACAAAGCATATGATAGATCACTGAACAAGCAGGCTGCAAGCCTTACTTGAGTATGCTAGACATGCTAAAAGACACTTTAATAGTAAAAAGAAAAAAAAGGCACAAGTCTTCACTGCTGAAGACGGAGCTGAAGTATTTGTATTACAGTCAGGTAAAAAGGGCATCTAGCTAGGGACTGTAAACAAAATAAGAAAGCAATGACAGAAGATAATGGAGATGAGGACTGACTATATGATAGTGATAACAACCAAAAATCATCAGGAAAGGTTAATAAACAAAAAGAAAATGTGAATGTAGTAAAGGGAATAGAGGAAGTACAAACAGATGTAGAGGATAAAAATGGAAATGAAATTTTAGATTTAGCATTGTTGAGCCTGGAGCTCTACCTAGCAGATACAAAACCAGAAGTGACACTTCTGGTGGAGGGAAGGGAAGTCAAATTCCTGTGTGACTCAGGAGCGTCACGGACTTTGATACACCCCTCCAAGTTACCAGAACATTCTGAATCACCTGATTATATATTAGTAAAAGCAGCAAATGGACAGCTATACAGGGAACCACTCTCCCATAATATAGCAATAACTGACCCTGTTTCAGGTATGACTCAGAAAAGTAAAATTGTAGTTTCTGAAAAATGTCCAGTAAACTTACTGGGATGAGACCTTGTGCAGATATTTGGCATAGCAGTAGTTCCTACCATGCAGGGTATGGAAGCACAAAGACAAATGGATGCTTTTGTGGTGTGATCAGAGGGTGAAGCCTATTATTGGTACAGCCAGGACCTAGTTATGACTGGTCCAGGGGCAGTAACCAAAGAACTGATGAACGTAGCCATCAGTAAGGTACCCTCCCTTGACACTTATCAGCAGCACTTGTTACATTGTACTCTATACTACTGTAGCACACCAGGACCTGATAAGAAATATGAGCAAAGAATTGTTCAAAAAAAAAAAAATCCTGCTGACAGATTAATATTACAAACTTTATGTTGGGATACTGAGGGAAACAGTGTAGTAAGCTGTTCATTACCTCAGGAATTCATGAAATTGTATAAGTCCAATAGACTGCCACATGTCAGTTTGACAAGAAACAAAAGTGTTAAATGGGCAGACTTAAAAAAAAGGTAACAAAATGGGAAAACAGACTGATTTAAAAATGTCAGGACAAGGGATACAAAAACAAAAACTGAATTGGTTGACACAGACACATACAGCTGTACACTTGCAATCTAGTGAGGACAGCTGATTAGCATTTTTATTAAAAGGAAAAGAAGAGGCCTTGTGTAAAATTCCAACAACTCTGTGGTCAACAGGCAAGTTAGGTGTAGGGCTTATTCAAACAGCAGGACCAGTTACAATTACCCTAAAGTCAGCTTTTAGACCACAGAAAAGACAATACCTTTTTGAGAAAGGATGCAGATGTAGGAATTAAGCCTATAATAGCAGCATTACTCAAAAAAGGAGTACTGGTAGAATCTCCTGATTCACCATGTGATACACCCCTATTTTCTGTTAAAAAAGCAAATGGGGAATGGTGGATGGTACAAGATTTACAAGCTGTAAATAATGCAGTAATACCTAGAGCACCTACGGTGCCAGACCCACATATCTTGTTGAATGATTTAAAGCCACAACAGAAGTATTTTACCGTGGTAGATATAAGCAATGCTTTCTTTTCAATACCTATACATCCTGATAGTCAATATTGGTTTGCATTTACATTTCAGGGTAAAAGGTATACATATACTCAACTACCACAGAGATATTGTGAGAGCCCAATAATATTTGCACAAAAAATGGCTAGCAACCTGGCAGGGTTTACCCCACCGGGAGGTAGTCAAATTCTACTTTATGTAGATGACATCTTGCTAGCAGCACCCAGCAGCAGTGCAGGGTGGATACAGTAGCATTATTAAAGCAATACAAGGACACAAAGTAAACAAAAGTAATTACAACTTTAGAAAAAACAGGTTAGATACCTGGGATATGTGATATCCAATAGAGGTAGAATACTAGATAAAGGAAAAAAGAAAAGAAGGGGGGGGGGACAGCAATTTTGCAAGCACCCAAACCAACAACTAAGAAAGAAATAATGTCTTTCTTAGGTACAACTAATTTTTGTTGGAGCTGGGTACCAAATTATTTTACAATGGAGAACAGAAGCAGAAATGGCTTTCTGCAGGTTGAAGCAGTTAATAGCTTCTTCATTAGTTTTAGGACTTCCAAGTTATCACAAACGGTTCTTTCAGACCGTAGATTGTAAGCAAGGGTACATGACATCAGTATTAAAGCAACAGCATGGGGATAAGCAATGCCCCATAGCTTACTATTCATCACAGTTAGACCCAGTGGTGCAATCTTTGCCTCACTGTGTACAAGCAGTAGTTGCAGCAGCAATGGCAGTGCAGGCTTCAGCCTCAGTGGTGTTATTCCACCCTCTCACATTGAGAATGCCTCATGCAGTTGCAATAATTCTGCTACAAGAAAAAGTTGCATACCTTTCTCCTGCTAGATATCTTTTATGTATAACTATACTGCTGAGCCAACCTCATATGACAATTGATGCCCTTGAATGATGCTGAGGTGACATATTACATGGATGGCTCATGCAGAAGGGGTCCTACAGGGAAGAATCTGGTGGGGTATGCAGTAGTTACAGACACTGAAATTTTAGAAGCACAAACTTTGCCACACAACTTCTATGCTCAAGCAGCAGAACTGGTAGCTTTGACAGGAGCATGTACTTTAGTAGAAGGCAAGAAAGTGAACATATATACTGATAGTCAGTATGCTTTTTCTACAGTGCATGTGTTTGCACAACAATGAAGAAAATAGAGGAATGATTACATCCAGTGGAAAACCTATTAATCATGTGCAATTTATTTTGGAGCTATTCAAATCTATTCAGTTGCCTACCAAAGTAGCTATTTGTAAATGTGTAGCTCATACAAAACAACAGGATAAGATTTCAAAAGGTAATGCACGAGCTGATGCAGCTGCAAAGCAAGCAGCCTCAGACTCAGAAACTTTATTTTTAAATGAGAAATTACAACCCTTTGAGATTTTAGATTTAGACATGTTAAAAACAATGCAAATGCTTACTACAAAAGCAGAAAAACAAAAATGGGTAAAACAAGGTGCAATTTTTGAGAATGGACTGTACATTTCCAAAGGGAAAAAACAATATTGCCGTCTAATTTATTTAGATATGCAGCTTTGTTGAGCCATGGGCAGAGCCATGTCTCAACAGGGGGGATGGTACAGTTAGTAAATAGAATATTCCAAACATATGGATACATAAATTATACAATAAAATTTTGTGCAGCTTGTCATACTTGTAACAAGCACCATGCACAAGGAGCATTTAAAAACAAGCAAGGGAGTTTCCCTACACCACCATATCCGTTCCATATTATTTGTATGGACTTCATAGAGTTGAATAAATGTGAAGGAAAGAAATACTGTTTAGTGATCATAGATATGTTTTCAAAATGGGTAGAAGCTTTTCCAACCAGGAATACGGATGCAGCAACAGTGGCAAAGGCCCTAGTAAAGGAAATAATTCCTAGATTTGGCATACCGGAAAGAATCTATAGTGGCAATGGGACACATTTTGTCAATCAGACAATTCAGCAACTTGGGAGATTTTTTGGGATTTCCTTGAGGAATCACTGTGCTTACCACCCACAGTCAGCAGGACTGGTGGAGAGGTACAATGGGATTTTGAAAAACAAGTTAAGGAAGTTGATGAGTGAGACTCAGAAGAATTGGATTTGCTGTTTACCTCTAGCATTGCTGAGCATGAGAACAGTTCCAAATGTAAAGGGTTTGACCCCCTTTGAAGTAGTATTTGGAAGGGCATATTATGTGCCTCAGTGGAAAGCTCTCATGCCTGCAGAGCAGGAGGCTGACAGTTCATTAGCTAATTATATAAAGAAACTGTTAATGAATAAATCTGTTTTGCAGTTTAACTCTTTTTCAGATGAAAGACAGAACAAACCGGTAAAGAACTTTGTGACTGATACACAAGGGCAAAATGGCCAAGAGTAAAGCAAATAGAAAAGCAGAGCAACCCCAGAACTATTGCATAATTATTTTGTTGGCTGTGCATTTGTTGACTATAAGTGTGACAATTTTTCTCTTATTGTGTTTTTTTCCTGCACTCAACCACACGAGTGAAAGTGAAAAGACGTGACGAACTGTTTATAGACTGGCATCCAAACTTTAACACATACCTGGCCATGAAACGTGTGTATGCAGAGACTATGAACATTTCAAATTGCTGGGTTTGTACAGCTACACCAACAGCATATAAAAGACTGTTAATGTCTGCTGTCCCTCTGGGGATAAATGAGACTTGGGAAAATTTGTTTTTGATACAGGAACTGTGAAATCACAGGACAAAATAGCTTTATTTTTACCTGTCACACAAAAAGGAGTTGTATGTTTCTACAAAAGTGATACCCTCCAGGTGGGCTGGAGTAATTGTAATATAACAATGTCTTATAAATGTTACATTAAAGTCAGAAGTGGGGGTACTGTTTGTAATACTAACTATGATTCATATCTGAGTTCAATGAAAACTACATTAAATGCAGTACGTGACAATCCAGTCTTAACTAAACAATTGTCTATTAAAGATAGAAAAATGTTTCATGCAGGGATAACACGTATTAGTACCAAAGTAATAATTTTATTTGTGGGAAAAAGGCATATGAATGGTTACCTGAGAATTGGTCCGGCAGTTGTTTTTTGGGTTATCTGGTTCCAGCAATAAGACATACTGCAGAATTACCTTTGGGTAAGATACGAAATGTAAGGGAAACAGCTCAAAAATCTGAAGGTCCAGTTAAGAAACCTGTGAATCCAGTTGGGAAGAATCGAAGCTGGTTGGAAAGACCATAATTCAGTAAAAGACAAAAATAAATTGACTCATATGGACTTGGGCAACAGTGTTATATCCTGGGCAGGAATACTACCAGCCTATGGAGCAGTCAAATCGATCTGGGAGCTGAGGAAGCTGTCAAGATTTCTCGAAGTAATGAGTAATGCAACTTTTTCCGCCCTAGAATTGGTGACTGATGAACTGAATGCAATGAGAACTGTTGTGCTACAAAATCGAATGGCTCTTTACTTCACCCTAGCGGCAAGAGGTGGTACATGAAGAAGAATGCTGTGCTTTTATCCCTGAGAATCGTCACGAGACAAATAATCACCTAGAGGTAATTCAGCAAATATCAGCAATGACTAAACCAGGCCCAAACCCACTGACGGACTTTTTCCAGAATCTGTTTGGGGGGTGGGGTTCCATCCTATTAAACATTTTAATTGCTATTTGTGTGGGTATACTCCTAAAAGGAGCATGTGTTTACTGTGGAATTCCCTGCATGAAAAGATTAATCAAAGATTAGTTAGGGACTTCATTGATGTATCTGTAACCAAGACTATGTATCAAGACCTGGAGTTGAATCTGTTGATACCAAATGAAATTCTTTCTGAAATATAAAACAAATGACTTGCCTAGTTGAAAGTTCCAGAAAAAAAGAGACTAGGAAATGAAATAATGTTGTTTATGTTTCTGAATAGAATAAAAAGCATTAAAAGGAGGGAGAATGTTAGAAAAATATGTACTTAAACATATACAGAATGCTAGAAAAATATGTACTTAAACATATATAAACTGTTAGAAGAATATGTACTTGAACATATATATAGTGCAAAGTTTAGAAATAGTATAATATGTAATGCATTTGATTCTATTTAACAATATGGCAGTAGAAATGATCTTGCATGTAACTGCTTGAAACTTAGCTGCAGTGTGGTTAACCTCTGACCCTGGCAGTAGCCAGCTCAGCAAGCTTATGTCTTTCAGCAACTATAATCTGCTGGGTTAGAGAGAAATAAATATGTATGCATGTATATCTTTCTTCCTTCCACCGAGAAGGATGGCCTTGTGAACACTATCAGAGATAGTGTGCAGCTGCTACCAGAGAGACAAAGGAACGTATTAAGAGATAAACTGATCATTGTATCCGAACTAATCTAAGAACCTTGGAAGGAGTAACATCTACAGGAAGACATTCTAATTGACCAGGTGCCTCGCAAGGCTGTGTTATTCTCATGGGAAAGTTTTTAAAAGCATTACCTAAGCATCTTCTTATGAATGAAGTATTATGGACTATAGTGATGTAAATGCCCTGTGACTGACCACGTCAGTAAGGTGGGCAAAAGCTGATTGCAAATGGTATATAATTGAAAGTATTTCCTGTATAGAGCCAGTCAAAACTCTATACTTGTTTTGTATAGTTTTTTGCCTCCTAATGTACATTAGTAAAGAAACATTGTTTGAACCTGAGCATCCTGTGTTATTGACTGTCATTTTGAAAAGCCTAATGATTTTTACAGTCTGATTTTAACAATTTATTTGACACTCAGTCTCCTTAAACACATGCTTTGGCCATTCATATTCTACAGAGTCTATCAGTGAGATAGCTGTTAAACCAAGATATGGTAGATGGAGAGAAGTGTAAGTTTGCTAGTTTAAGGAGAAGATGTTTATGAGAGATTGTATCAAAGGCTTTAGAGAGGTCAATGAAGAGACAGGAAAAAAGTTTGTTACTGTCTCTAGCTAGTGATACAGAGTTTAGGAAAGACAGGAGAGCTGTTGTAGTGCTGTGCATGGGACGAAAGCCATGTTGGGTAGGTGTGAGTAGATTTTCTTGCAAAAGGTGGTGTAAGACTTGATTGTGTATACATTTTTTCCAGAATTTTGGAGAGTGGTGAGAGTATGGCTATGGGTCTTAAATTGGTTATATCTGTGGAGTTTCCTCCTTTGTGTATTGGAAGGGTGTAAAATTGCTTCCAGATGGAAGGAACTGTGGATTCCATAAAAGAGTTGTTCGGTAGACTAGAAACAGGGAAAGCAAGAATGTCAGCAGCAGCCTGAAGGAATGCGGAGGGAATGTTGTCTATGGATGTGGAGCAAGGTTTTAATTTAGATAGTAGAGTTTTAGGTAGTGGTAAGGTTACTACTGATGGAAGAGTTTGAGCTATTTGGTCTATTATTGTTGGTTGGATGGTTTGTGTCTTGATTTAGTAATTTGGATATTGAGTCTATAAAGTAGTTGTTAAGTATGGAGGCAGTTTCCTCATGTGTTTTGTCAGGTTGAGGGTTAGGAGAGGCTTGCGTACCTGGGTGTAGTATTTGATTTACAGAGTGCCAGAATGTTTTAGGGTTGGATTTAAAAGTAGAAGATGGATTATTATAGAAGTTTTTCTTATCTTTATTTATGTGAATTTTGGCATGATTTCTAAGTTCTTTATTTTTCTGGAGGTCTGGTTGATGTTTAGTTTTAGTCCAAATTTTCCATGCTCTGGCTTTTTTTTTTTTTTAGTAGTGCACGTGTTTACAGTCAGCCATGGGGCTATGTTAGACTTTATGCGGACTGTTCTAAGGGGTGCCATAGAATTTAAAATACTAAGGAAAGTGAAGTTAAAAAAGTGGACGGCTTCATCCAAAGGGAGTAGTTTTAAGGGATTCCAGTTCACTTTTGACCTAATAATTATGAAAGAACTAAGTTTTATTTCTCTTTCTGTAGTAATTTACTTTATCTAAAATGGCTATTGTAGTTAGTGCCTCCCACATGGGTTTCAAGTATGCCGCTCATCTTGTACTGTGAGCGCAGTATTACTCACAGCATTAGTTAGCTGGAATGCTTTTGCGTTTACTTGTAGAGGGGTTTTGTCCTTTTGTTAACTTTTAAAAGAGAGCGTAGGGTCACTAATAGTATTTCGCTTCACTGTAGGTGGCTCGTTCTACCCAATATAACCACTTATGCTTGTGAGTAAAACTGTAGTTAAATTGTTGTCTAGCTTTTGGAGGTTTTCTTTCAATTTGATGTTGTGTATGCAAAAGCATAGTACTACTTGCAGTGCTTGTTTAATTGGGGCTGTTATCTTCTATTTAACTACTCCCTGATGAAGCGCAACTGTTGCTATCTTCTTTAACTATAGATATAGTCAGTTCCCTGTTTCATGAATATAGTTAGCCTTTAACTGAAGTGGACCTCTCTGGGACTCGGCAGGGTTAAGATTAAATCTAGTTTTGGGTTAAAACTAAATGTCACCTTCCCTATTGGAACCTATTTTATAGACTGTGCTGGCTATCTAATAAAGAACTTGGAATACATTTTGGGAGAGCAATTAACTCTTTTAGCCATTACTTGTACTGTGTTGGTCTTTTTTTTTATTCTAAACATGTTTACTTAATTACAATGTGCCTCCATGTTATAAGTAACTGAGTTATAACACGGGGTTGCACATAGTTGAATGTTTTATCTCATGGGCCTGCTTTTAACTACACTCAGAGTAGATGTCCCTGAGTCACTCTGATATTACTTATTTGCATTGGGGGACATAGCTGTATTTTGCTAATATACTGCATATTTTACACATTATTTAAATATACCCATATTCATACTAGTAGTCCTTGTGTTGCTCGGTTAACAGTCACCTGTGTTAAAGGGGACTTAACTGGCTATTTGATGTTTTATAGATAATGCACTGCCTGGTTGTGCCTAACAAATTTGTACTGTGTCTCTCCCTTATTTTGTATAGCTGTGATTAGCATAAAATATGAGCCTGCAGCTTATAGACCTAGCTATAGTAGTATTCCTGCGCTAATTCAGTAGGTGTATGTGTTTAAGATGCCTTTTATTACTGATATATCTGTGTTGCATCCTAACTGTATATGCTCAAGGCTGAAAATACTGCTGTCTTTCACTTAATTGCTATTTTTCATTTCTCTAACCTACCTAGCTTAACCGTCTGGCCTGCTTTAAGACCTGAGAACCTTCCTGCCTGGTCTATAAGGACCTCCTACAAATAATTTCACGCATCTCATCTGTATCCCTAAAGAAACTTGCCAGCCAATACTCAAACTCCCTCCTTCCAAAGGATTCAAGAAAGTATGTTTGACCCCTTGACCAAACTGTGAAGCTGTATTTGATTTTAAAATGCAAAATAAACTAGTGTCTGTATTAGTCACGCTCCTGAGCCAGGTTCCCAGCAGCCATACTCAGTTCTACCCCATAGGAAAAAAGTCCTCTCCATCTGTACCTATTACCTGACCTATCTTTTCTAGCTTTCTCTATTTCATGAGCTTAACTGGATTTTACCTTTTGCCCACTAAGTGGCTCCCTAAACTAGTCTTGTGTTGCATCCAATATCCTTTTGCTCTCGTATTAAATTCCATTCTATAATTTAGTTTTTGTAGCTGTAACTGACTGTTCCTTTTACTTCTCTTACTACTTAGCTAAATTCCCTTTATTCCACTCTACTATCCATTGTACCCAATCATTTGTACTAGCACTCCCCACTGTACTGGATCTACCAAGAGTTACCTCAGTAATCAGCTGCTCACTGATTGTCTCTGTTAGCTCTTCCTTTACTTGCTCCTACCAGCTCTGTTTGCCCTGTGGGCTCACTCTGCTCCCCTACCCTACCCCCAAATCCAACCCACCCGCAGTGCACCCAACCGTATACTTCTAAAGCCACACCCCTTCCTGCACCATCCAATAGCCCACTCCTTCTCGTTACATATCACACAATTTCATATCTAATCACTGACTGCTTCTCATTAGTACTACTACTTTAAATAGTACCTACTTATCACCTACCTCTCTATTCACTCCTACTTCCTCTCTTTAACTATCTTTTTCCCTTACTATGCCCATAATATACATGCCTAGACACATAAATCTGCTCCTTTTTCTTGTAATCCTACCAATTCTCTCTGTACCCTATATCCTCACCTGCTATGAACACCGAAATTATATGGAATCTCAACATCCCTTAAAACAAACAACACCTCTAACTCAGCTAGCCTCACAAAACCACATTAACATAGCATCCTCATCTACCTATCTTCTACCAAAGTATCAAAGAACAACTCATATTAATTATTTCCAAGCTAGAAAATATAGCATTTTCTGTAAATTCCTAAAACTTACACACAGTCTTCAACAACACCTTGTACTATATGGTGACATCCATCCAAACCCAGGCCCAAACATCATCATCACCACAGACCCCCAACTATTACATCCCCCCATCCTTCACTCCCCCACTAGCACCACCAATTCTCTCCCCATAGCTCATCTCAATATACATAGCCTAAACAATAAAATTTGCCAGCTTCATGCACTGTTAGCCATACATTCATTTGACATCCTATGTTTAACAGAAACATGTCTCAAACCAGTAACTCAGGACAATAAAATCACCCCACCCGGCTATAACATTTTGAGATTAGACTATATAACCAAAAAGGGTGGAGGTGTGGCAATACTAAATAAATCTGAGTTACAAGTTTATTCACTAGATGTTCAATTACCCTCACCTAGTAATGTTGAAATCCTTATTTCTAAGCTTCAGATTAATGGCAGCAAATCCATATACATAATTTGCTCCTACCTTCCTCCAGGCAATAATATTACAACCCTTGAAAATACCCTCTGCTGGCTCTCTCTGTCCATCCCACAAGAAACCATAGTGCTCGGTGATTTTAATATTGACTGGAATAGCTGTATTTCTGACAACCCAACTACCCATATAAACCTATGTGCTTTTTCCCAAACAATCACCACCTCCACTAGAATCCATAAACCTGGAAACAAACAAGCACCTTAGACTGGATATTAGTAAATAAACATCCCCACTCATATAAAGCATGTATCCTTCCTGATGACATTAGTGACCACTCACTTACTTATATAATTAGACAAAAGACCTTTAATCCCAACCAAACCTTCTTTAGAACTACCCGGAACAACAAAAATTTTAACTCAGAAAGCTTCCAAGCAGAACTTAAAGCTTGTGATTGGTCTCCCCTAAAACACCTCCTTCTCAATGAAGCAGTATCATACTTTAACTCTAAATTCTTGCAAATCCTAGAATACCATGCTCCCACTCACACTGTCAGAACCAGAAGCAAAATTGCTCCTTGGCTCACAAAAGAGACTAGGCTTAAAATATTACTGAGAAACAAAATCTGGGCCAAATGGAGAACTACTAAAAACTCAACCGGTCATCAAAACTTTAAACAGCTGAGAAATACCACTAAAAATCAATATTGCTTGATAAAAAATACTTTAAACTCTAGCAAACCCATCAACAGAAACCATAACGTTTCTGGTCAGGTATTAATAGACTCCTATACCCAGGACAGTCTAAGACATCTACCCATTCTGGTTTCTCTCATAACTCTCCCAACCAGATTGCTGATGCTTTCAGTAACTTTTTTACTGAAACCATCCAAACTCTAGCAAATACCCTATCACCTATTAGCTCAATTTTGCCTCCCTCCTCAAGTAGACTACTTCCTACATTTCAGTTACAACCAGTTCCAACATCCCTTATCTATACACTACTTCAAAAACTTAAACCTTGTACACCCTCAGCTGACCTACTACTAGCAAAATACCTGCAAACTGCTTGCCTACCCCATTTCCATCCTTATCAATAGAACCATTTCTGAAGGTCACATACCATCTCTCTGGAAAATCTCACATATTATCCCACTACATAAGGGCGGTAACTCGACCGAACTCTCAAACTTTCTTCCCATAGCCCTACTCCCTCCATTAGCTAAAATCATGGAAAATGTATCCACCAGTAGCTATTTGATCATCTTCTCCAAAATAACTTATTAGCTGACTGTCAGCATGGCTTTAGGCCACTCCATAGTACTACCACTGCACTCTTATCCTTTTCTGACTGCATTAATAAAAATCAGAATAACAACCTGCTTTCCTCTTTATTGACCTCTCTAAAGCCTTCAATATGGTTAACCATCAGTTACTTATAAATATACTTAAATCACTTTCATTGGGCACACAAACAGTGAAATGGTTCAAGTCCTATCTAGAAAATAGACAACAAGCAGTCCTCTGGGACAATAACGTATCCACTCACCTCCCTATTACCCTTGGTATCCCTCAAGGCTCCATTTTGGGACCTCTCCTTTTCTCTATCTTCATCAGTTATCTACATAGTAACCTTCCTGAAGCTACCTGCATACAATATGCAGATGATTCCACATTAATCTGTAGCGCTGCCTCTTCTGTTGAACTCCAGTCCATCACCCAAAAAGTATTTAACTTAGTAGAAAACTGTTTCCTTCAACACTGTCTCCTCCTAAACCCTAAAAAACTAAATTACTACTGTTCACTCCAACACAGAAGTTCTCCCCTATCAATATCACAGTTACATCCAGTAATGGCACTCTCATAGCACCTGATCCAACCACTAAACTTTTAGGTGTAATAATTGACCACAACCTGAACTATGATTCAAACGTTAACTTAACCATTAAATCAGTTAATAGAAAACTAGATTCCCTTTACAGGATTAAACCTTTCCTTACTCCTTTAGCTAGAACTACCATCACCCACGCTCATCTTATCTCTACCCTCCTATATGCCTCCCCCGTTTATACTAATCTATCCAAAAGTGATCTCAATAAACTGACAACCTCCTATTGTAACATTGCCAGAATTGCCAGTGGCTCCCCATTTAGAACCCACCATTAACAACATCTTAAACAGCTAGGATGGCTGGAACTGCAAAATCAGATTTTTCTTCAGCAACTTACTATCACCCAAAAGATTTTGCACCATCCCAGCAATACCCCAATACTCTGCAGCCTTATTACCCCATACAAAAATCTCACAACCTTACGCTCAGCTAATAAATTACTAGTAGCCACCCCTAAAGCCAACAATAAATCAGGTGACTATCTTTTCTCTAACTCTGTGGGAAAAATTTGGAACAGG
Source organism: Protopterus annectens (assembly GCF_019279795.1). Lineage (NCBI taxonomy): Eukaryota > Metazoa > Chordata > Ceratodontiformes > Protopteridae > Protopterus > Protopterus annectens. Next base: position 337,700,604 of record NC_056748.1, on the reverse strand, counting down.
CTTCCCAGTGAACTATCATCTCTTTCTTCAACACTTTTCAAGAAGCAACTAAAAACATTCCTTAAAACTCAATGGCTATATCCATGTTCTAACCCTGACTAATAACATCTTTCTTTCCATGTCTTTATTCTCTATCTTTTTCAGGCTTCTGGGCATCCCTCTCTCCTGACCTAAGTTTGTTGGGCCACTAGCTTACTGAATGCTATTTCTGGCCTAGTCTCCCTGGGAAACTATCCCTGAGTACAAACCCACAAAATAACTCCTCTACCATGTTTATATTCACTACTGTCTCACTTGGACTGTAGAATTTGAAAGCTACCTACCATGTATATATTTGCTACTTTTTCACTTGGACTGTAGAATGTGAAAGCTACTTAAAATCATGTGTTCTTAATTAACTCACAGAACATGATATTACTTGCTAGCCTTCTCTGAGATGGGTATTAAGCTTTCTACTGTGTGAAATGTTCTTTTTTTACCTCTTTTACTTTATTCTCTTTTAATAATGCCAGCACATCTTGTATTCAGATACTCATATAAATTGTTTTTTGTTAGTATATTGTTATAGTGTACCTTTTGTGATTCATTATTATTATCATTGTTATTACTTTGCAATCTACTTAACTTAATGGAGCTTATCTCCCCGGGCCTCTACTGAAAATGGACATGTATCCAGTTGTACTAGCCCGGTCAACAAATGTAAAATAAAATAAAATAAATAAATAAATAAATATTTGAGAGTTTCAGGATTAAGGTTTGTTAGTTGTCAGTGTTTGATAAACCTTTGATATTTAGCTTGGTGGGATGTGTATCTTAGTATTTTTACTGGACAGTGATCACTTAGGGAATTTGGTAGCATTTCAGGGTTATGGTATTTGGAAGGGTGAGAGACAGGAATCCAGTCAAGGAGAGACGAGGCTGTATGGGAGTTACTGAAATAAATGGGATCGGAGATGAGTTGAGTAAAAATGTAGAGATTAAGGTGTTGTGAGGAGAGAGATAGCCAGTTAATGTTGACATCTCCAAGAATGATAGTTTAATTTGGTATGTGTTGGGAGATATGAGCAAGCATATTTTCCAGTAGGGGGATATTATCACCTGGTGGAATGTAAACTGCTACAATAGTCATAGTGGAATAGCTAGTAATATGTAGGTTTACAGATAAAATTTCGGCTTGGAAGAGGCTTGGGATGTAAAAGTAGAGTTAGAAATGGTAAAGTGGTTAGAGCGTAGGATAGCAATGCCTCCACCTTTCCTTTTTGGTCAATCTAGATGGAGTATGCTATAGCCAGAGGGCAAGATCTCTATGTCTTGGTGTTGGGATTTCAACCAGGTTTCAGTCAGAACAAGGATATCAGGAGTATGGTGGTAGATCCAAGCATGTAGTTCACTTACTTTGTTCAGAATACTCCTAGTGTTTATTGAATAGAAGGAAAGATGTTTGTTTGAGAGATTATTGACTTTGGGGTTAGGAGAGCTAGCAGTGGAGTGTGTTGGACCAGGGTTGGGATGAATGTCTCCGGCTAAAAGAATGTTTTTGTGGAGGTAGCTGTGTTTGAGCATATTAGCAGTGGGGGTGTAGTATTTGGTTTTGTGTTTGTTAGGAGTGAGTTGGATGTTAGGTTAGTGTATTTTTGGTGAGGGAGAAGACAGATGGAAAAATGGCGAAGGTTTGGTGATTATTTATATGGCTACAACAATTTGGGTTTGTAGGGGAGATATATTTGGGGTGTAAGTGGATGTTAAGTGAAGTGAGAAGGAAGAGTAGGAGAGGCAGTAATAGGATGGATGTAGTTAGAAATGCATAGATTTTACTCTTGGAGAAGTACATATTGCAGGGTGTTTTTAGTAAATAAAATGCACAGGAGTACAGGTTTTTGGTCTATTAGATAGTGGATAATAGTGTATACCAGCTAGTACCAGTGTGGGGGGGTGAAGTTAGAATATTTTGTTGTAGCAGCAAGTGGGTTGAGGTATAGTCTATTATGGAGTGAAAGACAAGAGGGGGGGTGTATGTTGTGGGAGGTGCAAAGTAGTTAGCTATAAAGGAAATGATATGGGAATGGGTGGGAATGGGGGTGGAAGGTGAGCGAATGGAGTGGATTGAGCCAATTCCAGAGTCAAGCACAATCACAAAAGACTCTAACAGAATATGTTGATGTTCAGGCTGTCTTCCAATTAGTAATAGCAATATTCACATGGTCTTGTTAATCAGTTTAATCTGATCTGGGAGATTAACACAAAAGGTTTTAACCTGAAAAAGATACTATGCTTCAATCTAGTTTGTTGTGTTTGTTGCAAAATTAATGATTACAATGTGCTGCCATTTTGATACTAAATGTCACTCCAGATATGTGGTTGTTGATTTTTATAGCATTTATTATTTGTTGGCTCAGAAAATTTACTAAAATGTGCTCATAAATAAATTTATAAACATATACTGTGAGGAATACACCAGATGTTTCTATTTTGTATTAGCAAATCATGTCATACTTATTAATGAATCTACTAGGCCCAATATTACTTCATGAAGCACACAGACCTGAACTGATTTTGTACCAGTTAGTCTTAAAATGCTGAACCCGAGTGGATGACAGTCCTGTATTGAGTGACCAATATATCATTACATATATATATATATATATATTCAGGTAAGATACAACATCTCAATGAGAAGTCATTCTCCTATTAAACCTTACAACAATGTCAGAGATGCAGCTGTGTGATGTATTGCCATGTACTGATGAGACACCTGTAACCTTACACAGCAACAGCAATGCAAATGTAGAGAAATTACTCAGTATCATGTCACTCCTCCAAGAAACTTACTACCCCTGCAAAACAAAAAGGTAAGCAGTAAACCCACTCCACATGGAATACTAGTATACTCATAAGTTAATACTAGGCTAACTGCCCTGAGGTACCATTGTAAGCCTAGCCAACAAACCGACAATAGAATCTATCCCTGTACCTTGCATTTATGAGGCAGAGACCTTAACCATTATGCCAAACTCACACTGCACTCTCATACAGGTCTTTGTCTATTGCAAAGCATCTTGGTTCAAAACAGAAGTGTGCCCTTGAATGCAGATCCTGTTACTATGTCTCTTAGCAATGCCTTCTACCACAGACACAAGAATCCCTACTTAAAAAACCTTCAAATATCTGAAGAGAAATAACTAATTTTGCAGTCAGAACCAAGAAGCTCCCTAACTGATGATGTGATCCTTATAGCAAAATCAAGATATATAGCCAAAATATTTGCAATCCTCTATCTCTCAGTTTAGTGTAAACCACCCAACTGAATTCAAAATAACAGGCTATACAGATGAAAACATATCTGGTTTTACACCCGACTTACAGTTCATCAGCATCTCTTTATCAAAAATAAATGCTTCCTATGTGAGCATACTGATCAGGAACACAAAGTAGCTGTGCAGCTTGGAAAAGCATAGCCCTCTGAGTAGGACAATTCCCTTCACTCCTGAGATGAGTATGCTCATGTGGCTCTTACTCTGAATATATTGAATGCTGCAGATCACAAATTAAGCTATTTGTTGAAATAATTAAATATTTTAAAACCTTGTGAAGAAATAATCACAATATTAGCAGCTTTCACCTTCTCCTCAGGCTCATCTATGATTTCCAACCCTTCTGAGCCTTGGATCTCTCATTCTCTGTTGAGGGGGATCTTGACCTGTTCGGAGATCATTCACTTCAGTTGTTGGATCTGTCGGGATTTGGAAGAGAAGGAAAATCCACAGGGTTGTACTCAAACAGGCCATCATTGTTGGTTTGGCCCATTCCAATGTAAATATTGCTGGCACTCATTTTAGACTATTTAAGAAAGGACATAAATATACACACACACACACACACACACATACATATATATATATATATATATATGTTCATGTGACAAGGTTCAATACAACTGATTGCCTGTTGGAATTTAAATTATTAATAAATTAAATTTATCTATTATTTATGGCAATAAAGGAGGGTCTGATGGGAGTTGTTTTGATAACTTTGAAAAGAAAAGTGCTTACAATCCCGCTAATTTTCCACTACTAGGTGTATTTGAGCAACTGTGTAGACAGGACATTTATGGGCTTGGACAATCTTCTTGTTATATTAAACACAATTTGGAAAAAGATGAGAGGGTCTTACTTCATCTAATGAGTAGTGATACCAACATTAGAATTATGAAGCCTGATAAGCACTAATGACTACTCCAACAAGATGTTTGCTTTTTTGTTGGATGTTTCTAAATATGTGCGAGCTTACCTTGGTGAGAATAAAGTAGCATGTCAAAAAATGTATTTATATTTGGATGAGCTTCTTGTGTCTGACTATACACCCAAAAGCATGTGTGATTTTTTGCACACTGAAGAACCTGTTGTCTCTGTCATCTTTGGTATACTGAAAGTTCATAAAAATATATGTGACACCCCCTTGAGGCCGACTGTGTCTGCCAGGCAATCAAAGACTTATCCATTGGCTGTGTACCTTGACTGAAAGTTGCAATCCTTTGTGGGTGAACGATTTTATATTTTAAAGGACTCTTAGGACTTCCTAAGATAGCTTACCCCTGAAATGTATGCAGGTTATGTGCTGGTTGTTTGTATTGATGTAGTTGATTTATTTGGCTGCATTCCTTTAAAGGAGGGCCTGAATGGGTTTGTTGTGGCTCTATTAATATGTCTTTTGGTAACAGCTACAGAATATACCATTTTAATGAACTTCATGGAGTTTAGTTGACCGTAAGTTTGTATATTTTGAAAGAAATTACTATAAACAGGTAAAAGTGGTAACAATAGGTGCTGTATGTGCACCCCTTTATACCAACATTTTAATGTAGGTATGGGAAGCTAGTTATGTTTTAAATTCCCAGTTTAAATCAAGCTGGTTGAAGTACACAAGATTTTTTGACATAATTATATTATGGAAAAATTCTCACCCTGGATTTGTGGAGTTTGTTGACTATATTAATACCAGCATGAAATATCTTAAGACGTTTGCACATACTGTTTACAAGGATCTTTGCAATTATTTGGATGTCATGATTTACAAGGAAGATGGAAAATAAAAATCAAGTATTTATAGAAAGCCCACCTTCTCAAATTCATATTTACATTTCTAGAAATGTCATCCCCTGTCCCACAAGAAATCTTTGATAAAGGGGTAATTTGTCTGTATCTCAAGGAGGATAATGAATGAAGCAGTTTTTGCTCCGGAATGCAAGAAGTGGGCAGAAATATTTTATGACAGGGATTACCCCAAAGCTCTTATCAATGAGATCAGGTGCAAGGTGGTCAGGCTAAGACATGCAAGATTCAACTATATTTTGGGGCAGCAATTGACAGCAGACAATCCACCTTCACTATCTGATTTTACTAGAAGGTGTTTGTTAAGTCATCACCAAAAGAGTAAAGTTGTTAGGAAAATAATTTGTAAGTACTGGCTGTTATTAACTCTAAGAATACTTTAGCAGCCATAGGTGAAAGTCCTGGATTTTCACACAAAAGGGGTAAACATTTAAAATGTATTTTTGAAAATCCATTACACAGGAATTTAGTGTCCACAAAAAGGATGACAACTAGGAAAACTACTCGTATACTAACTCATTTGCTCAACGTTTTCTGGAATTCATCAATTCCAATGCCCTGGATCAGCTTGTCCATGCCCCTACCAGGGGCAACAACATCCTGGACCTGGTCATTACCAATATGTGTAACAGATGCTCCACACCAGAGGTCAACTCCTCTCTGGTCAGATCCGACCACAAACTAATCAACATAGACATCCATATCCCACCCCCACCCCACCCCCATTAAGGAAACCACTGTAAAAAACTTCTCCAAAGCCAACTTCATGCTTCTTAAGACAAAAGTAGCTAACTTCACGACGCCCATACAGATGGAAAATAGAGGCACAACTGCATAATCATATACAAATGCACTGTATAAACACATACACTGGTGCATGTACCGTGCCATCCCCAACAGAACCAAGACACTATCCTCCAAAAAAAGGAAGCCAATCTGGTGGTCCCCTGCCATAAAATAACTCTACAACAGAAGGAAGACACTGTTGCAAAAAAGAGTAAAATCTCATGATTGAAGGAACTCCCTGGTCAGCCTCAGTAAGAAGTTGAAATCCCTCATAAAACCTTCCAAAGCTAGTTACGAAAATAAAATCGCCATGGATTCTAAAGACAACCACAAAGCATTCTACAGCTATGTCAAGAATCTCAATGGCAGCACTCAGATCTGCTCTGAGCTACAGCACAATGGCACTAGATTTACTGAACCAAGTGATATTGCCATCATTCTGGCAGACAGGTTCAGAGCAAACTCCCCCCCCCCTCACCCCCCAAAGGGCCCATCACCATACCGGAAGATTGCAAAGCCCCTGAAATTACGGACGCACAAGTAAAGACTGCACTCACCAAAGCCAAGTACACAGCATCCATGGGACCAGAAAACATCCCAGGCTGGGTTCTGCATGAACTACAGAATGAACTGGCACCCCCACCAAAGTACCATGTTCAACCATAGCCTCACTTCAGGCTTTGTGCCTATGGAATGGTGCACAGTGACAGTTATCCCACTCCACAAAGGGGCTGCTACCACTGACCCCGGGAACTACCACCCCCATTAGCCCGATGAGCCTGGTCTGCAAGGCCATGGAACGCATCATCATCCTGGAGCTTATAAACAAAGACATAGGTAACCTCCAAACTCTGGACCACACTCAGTTTCAGTTTGTAAAAGGTAGATCATGCCTCCTAAACTGATTGGCTTCTTTGAAGCAGTCACCAGAGCCTTAGACGAGGGTAAGGTGGTGCACAAAGCCTATCTTGACCTCACCAAGGCTTTTGACACCATTTCCCACTCTGGTATTATAGTTAAACTCACTGGACTGGGCATAAATCCCTATGTCACAAGATGGGTGGTCAACTGGCTCACTGAAAGAACCCACACAGTGAAAGTAGCCGACTCCAAGTCCGACTTCAGACCAGTGACAATTGGAGCACCACAGGGTTTGGTCCTGCATCTCTCTTGTTCCGTATCTACTTCTCAGAAGTCCAGGCTAATACAGCTGGTCTCTGGCTAACAAAGTTCACAGATGACTACAAACTAGGAGTCGTAATAGATTTGCCTAAGGATGTGGACATTCTACAAAGAGGCCTCACTAAGACTGATGCTTGGTGTCAAAGTCATGGCCTAAAGCTCAATGCCAAGAAGTGCATTGTCATCCCCTTTGGGAAAAACACCATACCCATGAACTACCACATAGGGGATAGCCTACTAAACACCGAAAGTGTGATAAGAGACCTTGGGAAACAGGTGCACAATAGTTTCTCCTTTGATAATCACATCGCCATGGTAGTCAGGAAATCCTTCTATGTGGCACACCTCATCACAAAGGGGTTCTCCTCCAGAAAAAGAGAGGTCATCGTTACTCTCTACTCATCCCTCATCAGACCCATTATAGAATACAAAGCCCCATTTGGAATGTACCTCGCAAGACATCTACAACAACTAGACAGGCCACAGAAACACCTCACTAAGAGGATTACTGGCCTCAAAAAGATGCCATACGCAGACCGTCTCAAAAAACTCCAGCTCTACTCCATCACATATCACCTACTCAGAGGCGACCTCTGCCTAACATACAAAGCCATGTCTAACCCAGATCTGATGGACATGCTAAACATAAAGGAATCCCAATTTCTCCTGGCTACACGCTCCAGGGACCTAAACCTTGTTACCACAATAAACAGAACATGCTGTAGGACAGATTTCTATCCCAGAGACTTCCCATGCTCTGGAACAGACTACCCATTCATGTCAAGCAAAGCTCCTCATTAGCCCCCTTTAAGAGAAACCTTGACAATTGGATGGGAAAAGGAAATTCACCCGAGGGATCACTTCTGTGGCTCTGCTCGACAGGAGCACAGGAAAATAATTTTCTTGGGTGGCAAAAGCCAGGGAACCGCTTTTGGCTAGGTTTATATAGGTCCTAGGGCTGATTGCCTTGTACTTACCTATGAACCTAAAATATGGGCGATGTAATCAGTGTATTTTAGGTGAGGGTAAAATGAAGAAAAAATTAGAAGGTCCATGCAATTGCATATGTGACCCCTGTGGTGTGTACTATATAGGTAAGAACAAAAGGTCTTTGAATAAGCACATATATAAATATAACTATGACATCTGAAGGAAAAAATATGAACAATGAGCTATACAAGCATACAACTGTTTGTAAAGATTATCAATTATTTAAATTTGGGGTCCTTTATATGGTAATAATACATCCCAGGGGTAGCCCTTGGGAAACTATTCTTGAAACTAGAGAATTGCAGTGGCAACTCCATTTAAATTCAAAAGCCCCCCCCCCCCCCATCTTGAAAGAAATGTTTCATTTGCAAGTGTACTTAAGCTTAGGGCTATGGATTTATAGGCTTATTTAACAGTTTTATAAAAATGATTTTATAAAGTAGAGTGTATACATATGTAACTTTAAATAAGTTTATTAGTAGGAACGTTCAATACTTATTTATTAATGTGTATTAATGTACTAATTTATTTACAAAGATATTGGCGGTATGCCTTTAAGAATTGCATGATGTTGCTGTATGAATATTTTAAAAAGAGGTTAGTAATTGATTTAGTTTTAATTTTGGTTCTGATGAAGCCCCCTGATGCAGTAAAAGGACAAAAGCATTTAACCTATGTTGTAATAAAGTTTCTTCTGGTTACTGATGTGTGTGGCAGTGTTGTTTTAGTTTAGTATGGATAACATTTTTGTATGGTTGTGTAAACAGATTTGTGTATTGTACACTTGTAAATATCTGTAAATATATAAATATTTTGAAAATGAGAGTCATTTTTGCATAAAAATAAAGGACCCCTACTCTTTTTGATAAGTGTCTTGGGATCTTTTACATCCACATGAGCTACCACCAATTCAAGTAGATGGGCCCTTAGTTTAATGTCTCATCTGAAGGACAGCACACACAGGAATGCAGCACCCCTTGTGCTGCACTACAGTGTCAGCATTCTACCTTTAAGGAGGCACTGAATAACACTATAAGTCATCACTACACTTATCAAAGGAAAGAGAAACTGGAAAGAAGTATGACCTTAACTTTCAGTAAACATGCCCATGAGACTAAAAGGACAATTAGTACCAGCTGGTCCATTTTGTCTAGTAATAGACTGTTGAGCAAGATTCTGGGTCCTGGCCCTTCTTTTGTTTTCAAAAAAAATGTAAGAACATTAGGTCTTATTTAGAATGGTCATTCAACAAGTACAGTATGGAGTGGCATTCAACAAGTACAGTATGGAGAGGCTTGGTACCTTTAAATGTAGGCCCCTTTCTGTACCTTTTATGAGTTCTTGAGCTGCAGAGATTTTTTTCATCTGTTCGAGTACAGGTATGAAATATAAAAGTAAGGTGGCAGGGAAATGTAGCAATGAGAAGATTGTTTACAGACCATTTTTTTTTTTTTTTTTTTTTTTTTTTTTTTAGGGAAGAATATTTCTAAGTCTAAAATGGAAGACAGACTAACCCATCTCTGAAATTAGAAACAATCTAAGCAAGAGTCTTCTGGCACAACACAGCAATGAATCACTAAGTCATACTTTTTTCACTTTTCGCATTTTGGGCATTATCAGGATGGGTCCACTCAAGGAGAACTGTAATGTTACTCTTGAAATAAAGGAGCTGTAATGGGAAATTTGCCTATGCCTACAACCTGCCTGGACCTAATTCTACTTGTTCAATTAAATGCATTCTTCATTTTAGGAAACTGGACCAAACATTATTTTATTAATGGTTTTGGCATTACATGCTAGCTCTTTACTTTTTTGGAGGTTACTTATGCCTGTATTTTTTATAGTTTCTGCTTGCTTTCTGTTCTGCTACATAATTATTTGCATTTTTGCCACACATTTTGTTGTTTTTCCCTAGTTTTTTAGTTTGTTTGATTTTATGAATGCTCGGTTTAAACAGTGATCTGCAGTGTAAACCTTGGCTATAGATGATTGTCACTATTGAAGTGGCACCCCAACCCCATTTGCAAAAATGGGAAAAGGAGATTGTGGATGGATGGATAGATGGATGAAGCCTTCTAGGTAAAAGCTATTTTCGTTTTTGTTTTCTGTTTTCTTTGTATCTCATCTTTTCCAAGGTAACAATAGTGGGTGCTGTTTTCTTAATTCATATGCCTGTTTGTCACAAACACTTCTTCACTTCAGCTGTCTGATTTTTATTTTTTCTTTTGTTTCTTTTTAGTTTATCATTCCTTTTGGAAGGCTCTTGGTGTTACTTTGGTGCTAAATAGTCTTTAGTGAAGGAAGTTTTGTGATACCTTGTTCCTACCGGGAGACAGAATAGGGGTTCATTACTGGTTGTGCACTTCAGTTTATTTGGACTTTTGTGTTATTAGTACTCTTTCTGTTTCTTATTTCATTTTGACTGTAAAAAAATACTTGTGTTACATCAAGCTAGCTTTTAGTTGTAGCCAAGGCTCATTACCATGCATGAGGCTGTCAGTAATAATTTATGATGTGTTGTGCTTTTTTATGTATATATTAGTTTTCCATGGGTTAAAGCTGTTATTGAAAAGTTGATTTGATGAAGTCCAGTTGGTGGACGAAAACACTTATCATAAATTAAAGAGTTACTCTGGTGACATATGCAGTTTTGGACTGTTTATTACTGTTGCTTAATATTATAACATTTAAGAGTTTTTATTTGTCATTTTTCACAAATAAGTCAGTCCTGTACCTTATTGCCGGGGACAGATATCTCCTTACATCTCTGTTGTGTTTTTATATGAAGGACATCCAGTCAAATAGTGGTGAACTGCTTATCTCAGTTCTCTTAGATGCTGTTTAACACCAGTTAAAAAAAACATTACTCACAAAGTACTTGGCTCACTGCTTCTGTGTGAGCTCTCTATCCTAACACTGACCTCAGCTGAAACCAGTATATAGATTTGTGATGTTTTGTCTTGCAAATAAATCTCACTACATAACTTAAACGGAGTAAACTGGCCTGCTACAAAAATTAGAACATTTTCAAGGTTTCTCTTCACTCTTTTCTGCAATTACTCAGCCTAGAAACCTAAGATCCTGCAAATCCAACCAAAAGTATTCAGCTATCTGTAATTACAAGCACTACCGAATATATTGTTTCTTCCTAAGGTCCTAAAGATTTGGAATGTCCTCCCATTACAATTCAAAACACGCTCATCAAGCTCATTACATTCTCAAAACATTGACAGCACAGTGTTTACATTAGGTAGCTGTTCTTACCATTTTCATTTGGTTCTTGTTACATGAAGAAAAATTAAACATCAAAACGTTCAGTGTCTACAGCTAAAATATTAGCTCTAAGCTACTGTTGTAAAACATGCCTCAAGAATTACATTTTATTCTACTGTTAATCATTACTTACTGCTACATCTATCTATGTTCTTTGATGAACTGTCAACAAAGTAGTATATCACTGTCTCCTATTATAGCATGTTTTTATATATTGCAAATACTGCTTACTCTCCTTGTACAAATTAATAAATCGCAGTTTGAGATTTCACTGTCTTGCACTAATCTATTATTTACTGAACTTGATCCTTTGAGTATTTTAACTGCATTGTTGCAGTATGCCCTGGATCTTGGTTTAAAAGTTTTCCCTGGATTAGCATCTTACTTAAGTCATAAATAAATAGGTAAAATGTTTCCATCATCTACTTTTTTATTATACAATGAAAACTTACTGACATGCAAAAACATGTATGAAGATTAGAGAAATCAGTCAATGTGCCTATTTTAAATCCAGAATTACTCACAGCAGTAAATCTGGGCAGCTGTAGCTATTAAAAACAAAAGCTAGAGCCTCCTCATCTAAGAGGAGAAAACAAATACACATATCACTAGTGTGCAGGCTAAGCTTCTACTGTACAAAAAGTCAAAAGTCAGAGAAAAAAGTCAAGGATGCAGAGTCAATAAAGCCTACAGCATGGTTTGTGATGTAAAATGCTTGCAACTAGGGTTGTGCTGGGGTGGTTTGTTTTTATTTATATAACTTATGATTGTTTATGTCAAAAGTGATGGTACTTTAATAAATATGTTTCTTGTTTAAATAAAAAGGGGCAGGAGTTGAATAATGTATGTAATGTTTCTTAGGTTATATAATATATAGCAATATATGTGAAGTATAATGTTTGCTAATTTTAACTTGTTAATACAGTTTGATTACTTTTTCTATAAATATAAATGTGCCTATGTCACAAGTAATAATTCAGTAAAGGTGTGTAAAATAGGTGTGTTCTCATTGTGGCACAATGCACACACAGGAGCCCACTGTTTTGTATACAGTAAGTAGCTCTACATGGTCTGTAGAACCATGGGAAATATCACTGCATGCTAATTACAACATAAACAGCTGAACTGTATGCTAATCAACCAATTCAAGATGGAGGAGTTATTCAACAAGCTATAAAACCATCCTGTAGACTCAGTGCAGGTTTTCCTTGCAAATTCCAAAACCTACTAGAATACAGCCACAGAAGGTACTCTACATGGAAACACTGTTAAGGGCTGTAATTGCTGTTATACATATGTATGTACAACAGGCACAAGTCTATGCTGCTGCTGTAGAGAGATCCCAGCCAAGAAGGAAAAGGGTATTTAGACCTCTGTTAACTTATCACTGTCTGCATGATGTAAAACTTGTCGAGTGCTACAGGGTAGACAGAGACACACTACAGGAACTTTGCAACCTCTGTCATCCATAATTGAGAGTAAGAGCAAACCAAGGGGAACCAATACCTGTGTAAACTAAGGTATGTGTAGCACTTAGAGTTTTAACTACAGGAACTTTTCAGAGGCCAACAAGGCATATACTAGGGATATCACAAGCATCAGCATCTGGGATTCTAAATCAATTCCCGAATACTATGCCACTGATTACATACAATTTTCCCCATACGCACCTGGAAATACCAGGATGACTACACAATTGCAAGAGCAAAACTCTTGAAACCCAACTGATGATGGGGAAACACACAAATAGTACTTGGCTCCCCCAACCCCAAAACAACAGGAGAATGACAGTTTGTAGAATCCAAGGGATAACACAATTCACCTGTTATGAATGTTTGCCATGCAGTATTCCCAAAACATGTATATGTACAACTTAAATGTAAATTGTATATGATTGCTAGGCAGCTCTCACTGGGTCCAGCACTCTCCTGGTGGTATCTATGGGCCATCTTAGAAGCATTACACCCTTGTGTTAGTACATTGCCATGGAATAAGAGGGAAAAGACTGCAAGGTAACCAGTTTTAACAATAACACTTGTAATGATAGTTAATAAGGTTGTGCATCTGTGAAAGACAATGCATGGTAAAAATACCTATGCCAAGAGTGAAGTATAAGAAGTGCATACTGATAACAGTTTAATCCTCTAATGCATATAAATTAGAGTTCTCTTCATAACATGTGAACAAATCTAGCATTTACCTGAAAAATAGAAGCATACTTTAGCAAAATTAAGAGCCTTCTGTGCAGATATGTCTAAAGGAATGTTAATCCTCTGTGTTCTACAAATATACAAGTACTCTCACCTTCAAGTTCTCTAGCAAGAGGGCTAGCTTGTTATGGTGTAGACTCATGCCTCTGAGCACAGTGAAGATGCACATGAAGTGTGAACTAATTAGAATAGCTGAATCCCAAACTTTTGGCTTTGTGTAGCAAATATAAACATAGTGGAGGCAGTACCTCATTGTTTGTTGCGAATAGATTGCAACTGTGAATGATTAGTGGGAGGGAGAAGGAATACACAACAATTCAGATTCCCTTATCTGCAGTGGGTGTGCCAAGATTTTAAATGGAAGTGAGCAGCACACATTTCTCAGTTTCTCTTCACTAATTTCCAAGCTCCCCTGCCTTTGTTGATAACTGTATATTACTGCCATTTAATATTGTCATACATTTTAAGGACAATGATATAAAATGCCTTACAGACTGCATGTCTTAGATTACTGCTCTGATAAGAGATGAATGGACACCAAACAAAGATAATACAGCACTGTATTTCTGTAAACAATAGTCGTACATGATTTTGTGATCACTCATTACACTACATCTGAAATTACATGTACAAACAACTCAGAAGTGTCCAAGTGCCATATATCTTGTTAATATTTTGGAGGATGTGTGACTTGCTTGTATGCACAATCAATTTTATATATATATATATATATATATATATATATATATATATATATATATATATGTGTGTGTGTGTGTGTGTGTGCGTGTGTGTATATATTTTTTGCATGGTGCGCAGCTTAGCGCAAACACAGGAAACAGATAAATAGAATAAATGTCATGTAATGTACTTCTGTGATAACCAATACATAATCTACACCTGTGAATCATGTCTGTGTAGCACATCTGCTAAACACAATGATCCACACAGTATGTATTATGTGTAGATCATGGTTCAAATCCTACATTTGTCTTTTAAGGATTAAACCAAACAAACACTGCTCACATAGTGAAAACAAGTTTAGCTTTGTTTCTCATGTTTGTCCATCCTTTACCACTAAACAACCTTGAACTAATGGCCTACACATGAACCAAACAGAACACCTGGAGATAGGATACAGGCACTCTTGATTTCAAAAAGGACACATTGTTTTATCTTTTGCTTTCCATTGTGCAAACCAGTAGTGTGCATTATTTAGCAATCTTCCCTAACACCTGCAGGTTCAGAATGGATACATTCTATCAAAGTATGTTGGGCACCATGCAAACATGGTAAGCAGCATTAGACTGTGGTTAACACACAGAAGTTAATAATGAATAGGAAAATATACAACTGTTTAACTATTTCTGTGGCAGGAGGTGTAAGTGTAGGATGCAATACAAATGGTCCTGGTTCTAATACATGAAATTACAAATATTTTTACTGTTATTCCATTTCACTTTATGTTAAATATCACATAACACATTTTAAATATAATTATAAATAATAAGTATGTATAACACTTGAGATAATATGAATTATATGTATGACTGAAGGTATACAGACTACTATGTTTCTGTATTTATAATTGTGCTATCTGGCCTTGGATGGCCTTTAGACTTCAATAAGACTCATACACTCATGAATGTATAAGCCAGGATCTTGCCAGGTTACACACATACATGTTAACCCCTCAATCTCTCATTTTTATTTATATATAATTCAGGAGTATGTGGGAGAAGCATTTTTGCTGTGGCAATGATAGAAAACCACCGCTGTGGAAGAAAATACCTTGTCTCTTATAAATATGTTTGAATCCCACATTGTTAAAATTGATTTTGTCAGTGTGTAAAGCCAAACCAAAAATGTGTCAGGTTGTAAAATTTATCGCCCTAGTACAAGTCTGCAAAGTTAAATCACTTAACATTTACAGCAGCAGCAAACAACCCACAAACTAATGCCATATGTCAGATTAACCTTCGGAAACTGCTTTACTCTCTGTTTGGCACTATTGTTCTCCACTTAACATAACAGAAACACCATTTGCATCGTTGTTTGGATTTGCACACTATCAATAAATGAGATAACATGCATTGGTGGGAAACCATTCTTAGCTATTGCTGTTCTCTCTGGTTGGAAATGTCTGGTGGTAGAAGGGAAAGTGCCTAATTTAGGGCACAGAGGTTGACCATTGAGGAATACAGAATCTTCACTGGACTGCTTGTAAAGTGCTACATTGAAAGACTTTTGCAAAGGCACTACATTGGCTCCCAGTACAAGTCTGAGGCTTGGAATAGTCTGTCCAAGGCTGTCTCTGGTGTGACTAGCATTCCACACACTGGATAACTGTATAGGCATCACTTTAATGACCTGAAAAGGAGCAAGAGGGATTCACTTAACCAGTGACTGGATGAGATCAGGACTGCTGACATCCCACAGTTGTGTTTCAGGACTGCTGACATCCCACAGTCGGGTAAGTATACTGATAAAGAGAATTTATAGTAGATAGAAATCTGCATGTAGGCAAGACTGGTATGCATAATGCTCTTTTCTTGTTCTCTTCTCTTTATTCCACAGTCAATGCATAGATTATAGTGAATAGAGACAACCATGCTGAGTGTCTAGCTAGACTGAGGGAAGCAAGGGGTAGCTATGCAATACAATAGAAGTATTATTTTAGCTTTTACAATTATTTATTTTCTATACACTTGTAGCAAAGTAAGCATTCATATCCTAACTGTAAAAGCAAGCATGCATGCTTCAGTCTGTAGAATAAGCCAACTGTAGGAGTTATGTCTATGACTGTAGTCAGATGTTGTGTATTCAAATACCAGAAGTACCACATATAAAATACTAAAATCTATAAAAATATTACTTAATTAATTTCTACACAAGTGGCATAAATGCCCTGCTGTTAACTTAATCTGTATAATTGGACCAAGCATATGTGCAATATGTGCACATTGCAAGGATTGCTTTGAGCAATCCTTACTTATAGTTTGTAGTTGTTAACAAGTATACTTAAATATAAAGTTAAGATGAAATACTTTATTATGGTGATACTGCATTGTGCAGGACATATGATGGTACTCATTTTATCTCTTTTTTTCTCACACCAACACTTATCTCTCTCTTTGTGTTTTCAAAACATTTCCATGTCATCCATTTCTGAAAAATTACAAAATACTTTACAGCACAGGGATGTATGCCAACACCAGTGGCTCAGCTTGCCCCCACTCCACTGGCTTTGGCAATGATGCCCAACACATCTGGGAATCAACCTGGAAGTATTGCCTCAATTGCCCCTGCACTACTTGAGCCGTCAGGTAGCAATACCTCAGTAGCTGGTGCTGTGGTACCCTCTGGTATTACTTGTGGAGGTGGGGAATAAGGGAGAAGAACAAAGGGAAAGAAATATAGGAATATCGATGAGGGAGGCAGTAAAAAAACTATAGCTATCCACTTCTTCAACAGTGTAACATGAAAATATGGTATAGAATTTTAGTTGAATTTGGACGGTCTCCTCAAGAAAGAGGGGTGACAACAGCACAATCATCTTGTGTAGCCAATTGGACCAAATCAAGTGTTAAGAAGATGTGTGTGAAGTGGAGAGCTATGTTTGGGATGATTATATATATATATATATATATATATATATATATATATATATATATATATATATATATATTTTTTTTTTTTTTTTGGGTACAGATGCCCATTTTTTTTTTTTTGTTTTTTACTTCAGTATGAGAAGAATGTTGGTAAAGGGTTGTAGGTATTTCTGGGTCAGGTAAGTAGGGTAGGTGAGGAAAGCAGTTGCAAACAGGTCAAACAAAACAACACACAGGGATGGTGAGGGACACAACAGGTCGGGGGACATCATGATTATGGTTAGGGAGGGGACAACAGATGCCCATGCCCATCAAACATGGGGATAGTGAGAATATAGTCCTCATCCACAGGATTGTCATTACCACCCCCCTACTCAAATGACCCTTGGAGTGCTTTATGTCTTCTATGGACCATAAGGGAGAGCAGCCTCTCCAACTTGAGTAGGCATGCACCAGTGGTGCTGTGCACACCCCTATGCACCCACCCTGGCATCTTCTGGCAGGTGATAAAATCCCTCTTTCCTATCTACCTTATTTTATCACCTTTAATCTGATCAAAAAATAAAATAGAATCACACACAACACACACAAGTAAAAAAAAAAAAGAAATAAATCAGTCCTTCACTTATTGTCTTCTATGATTGTGCAGAGTTTGGCATCGCACACCAATGGCAAGTGACATTGAATGGCTCTTTGATGTTGTGGTTACCTCTGTGCAATGCCACATAAACAGGCTGTGCTTAGGTGACACAGTGCATATAGATTAAAGAATTATTTAATTGGACTATAAAATACATACATAAAACTTTGACATACACCTGGATTTGAACCCTGTATCATCTGGGCTCCAAAAGAAATGTGTCAATGCAGTTACACCTGTTGCCACAGAGTCAGCTAAGCAGCAGGTGTATTTCACACACTCAGTACTTAGAACTCTCATAATCTCATCAATGAGGCTCGCATTTACTTGGCGCTTAATTATGCGCAAACAGGGAAAGCAGTAGATATGCGCATCTCAGTGTGCAAACACTTTGCCTTCAATTGCATAAACTAGCTGCATGGCAGTGAACTATTGAAAGTTTATATTAGCATGTATTAGTTATGTTTATTGTTCATTTAGACTTCATGCCAAGAAAGTATATATAAAAACACAAAGGGAAGGCATTTTTTAAGGAAAGAACACACATTTACACTGCAGCCATCTGTTAACTCTATCCATGCATTTCAAACGTGGTCTCTCAGTATTTGTTCACAAATACGTCAACTACAATATAGAAATAAATAACAAATGCTTTCTTATATACCATGCATACCTTTAAAATGACAGTACACATTCAGTTTTTCCAATGCATGTAGTAATGTGGACAGGTGTTTGTAAAGTTGTCAATTAAAGTATTCCTGCACATTGGAAACATAATAGCAAATATTAAACTTTGCAGACTCATCAATCTGGTAACATGCAGACCTTTAATATCTTGACAGCTGTATGACTAGCTATCTATTTCACACAGGCCTCCCAACACCTTCTGTCAAGCACCAATGCTGATGTCATCCACAATAAATTGTCCTGCAGCATTGTAAAAGTCAGACTTGTGCTGTGGCACTTGGTGTTAAGTAGTGAGTTCTCTAATCTGTGTACTTACATAAGAATTCTAATCGCATTACAGTCAACAGAAGTGTGTGCATGTCTGTGTGTCTGTCTAGTCAGAAGAGCATAATTGTGTATCCTGCAGTCTCCACTACAATCCCATGGAATACCAATATTTTGACAGTTTAACATACCTACAAATCCATTCCATGCAGGCCTCTCAACATCTTCTATTAAATATCCAATGATGATGTCATCCACTATAAATTGTCCTGTAGCACTGTAAAAGTCAAACTTGTGCCATGGTGCTTGAATTAAATATAGATATCTCTAGTCAGTGTACTTAGGTAGGTAGGGGGTCTGTTCTCACTGCAGTCAACCGGTGTGTGTGTGTGTGTGTGTGTGTGTGTGTGTGTGTGTGTGTGTGTGTGTGTGTGTCTGTGTGTGTGTGTGTGTGTGTGTGTGTGTGTGTGTGTGTGTGTGTGTTTGTGCACTTGCTTGACATTAGAGAGAGAATTTTACATCAGCATGTGGGATACTGCTTTTACCATCTTCCACTCACCAGGCACTGCTGATGTCATCAATGTCATCACTTATAAAGTGTTATCTGACACTCAGCAATGTCAGACTTGTGCTATGACACTTCCATTAAATACAATGGTCTCTAGTCAGTGTACATAGGTAGGGGTTCTGTTCTCACTGCAATCAACTGGTGTGTGAGTGTGTTTGTGCACTTGCTCAACATTAGAGAGAGCATTTTACACCAGCATGTAGGATACTGCTGTTATCATATTCCTCTCACCAGACTCTGCTGATGTTATCAGCTATAAAGTATTCTCTGACACTATAAAAGCTATAATTCTGCTCTACTGCTTGTGGTAAGTACTGTGCTCTGTAAATAGGTAATTTTAGAATGATGTGTTTATCCACAGCTATGTCCAACACTCCTCCTAACATTTTGTTGTAGCATGTAATGATTATGTCATTCTGTGTAGCATGCACTCTGACAGTTGTTGTGTCTTTCGGCTTTTCCCGGTTAGGGGTCGCCACAGTGGAACTCCGGTCCGCTAATGATTGGCAGTAGATTTTTACATGCTGAGATGCCAGCCCTGATGCACAACCTTCAACAAAGGTACGCCCATTCACGCATGTCTCTACACAGAAGACACTTTAGCTAAGAATCGAACAGGACAACGCCTTACTGTGAGGCGAGAACACTACCGCAGCAGCACCACCGCATGCACTCTGACAGTATTCAAGACAAATCTGTGCTGTGGGAGTAAAATTAACTACTGCATTTTTCATCTACTTTAACTATACATATAGGTGTTCTAATCTGACACCAAGCTACTTGTGCATCTGTACATACAAATATCACTTATGAGCCAATTTTACACAGGGATGTAACTCCATATTCATACCCTACAGTGCTTGCAACATATTCTTCTCAGCATATAATGATGGTATCCATACTCCAGTCACACATATGTGGTGTTGCTACTGTGATATTGTATGGCATCCATATTCTATGCCTACATAGGTATAATATTCATAACAGGACCAGTGCACTGCGGTGTGTTTGTACATTATGGTCATAGTGTGATCTTTGGAATACCTCTTCATTTCACTACCACTTGTGGTACCATTCATGTAGCCCCACACATTCTCCTTTGTATTCTGGCCACATGAAATCCTAACTACAGAGGAATGAAGGATATCCTCACGTCAAATATGCATACACACCATGAAGCAGGGTCCATCCATGAGCCTATGCAATCCATCCTCAGACCATTGCATGTGTGATTGCTAATTCTGTCATTATGTGGTGCACATGTGCCATCTGGAAAGTGGCAGAATGTAATGCAATTCAACAAATAAACACATACGCTCAGTAGTCTTACTATCTTCCATAATATACATAAAGCCATTTTTACTTTCATTTTACCATAATGGCTGGGATTTCATGTGATGTTGGCCATCAACATAATAGCGTCATATGACCGTATGATCACTTGACATGTCAATGTTGCTGTCATTGACATATGCTATACTGAGGTGTGGATGTACTATATAGGTACAAGAGGCTACTACTATCTGTGATGTCAGCTAATGTATCGATGACCATTGCTGTCATTACATTACATGCTCCTTCTGTAACAGCTGTAGTAATATGCACCCTGAGAACTATTGACATAGGTTCACAAGTGGTTGGTTACTAGGCTAGCATTCCTAGCCCTTACAAGCACATCCATGTTCATCCCAAGTAGTCCCAGTTTTCCTTTTTAGGTGGATATAATTTACACAGTGAGTCTATGGTCAACACTGACTACCCACCCCTGTTAATGAGGGGCATAGATTCCACTCCCCAGGGTGAATTTGCAGTCTCACATTAATTTGTCTAGATTGCATCTGAAAAGGGTCAATGAGGAGCTCTGCTTCATTTGATTTTAAAGTTTATTCCAGGAGAGTGGCAGTCTCTGGGAGACATATCTGTCTCTCAAGCATGTTCTCTTAATGTCACAGGCTAGGTTAAGATCCCTAGAGTGGCTGACTCTTGTGCCATTAGATTTGTGGATGTGGAGGATTTGCATAAAAGGCAGGGTCAGAGATTGCCCTGTAGGCCAGGCACCAGTCACCTCTCAGAAGCCAATATGATATAGAGTACAGTACCTGGACTTTCAATCTATCCACGTATGCCATGGCATGGTTTGGAGGCCCTGTATTTTCTTGTTGAAAAAACCCTGTGGTCTCTTCAGCTGCTGCAGGTGTCTGGTGATGTACATGCAATAGGGAGCACTGTACTCTATTAATGTTCTGCTGAGGGTTGAGTACAGTGATGTTATAACATTTTCAGACCTGGATGCAATGCCCTTACTTATGAGGTGCATGACACAGAAGGCTTTTCTTGCCACTGTGGAAACTTGGGGGTCTAAGTTCAGACTGCTATCTACCTGTGTTTCCACATCTCACACCACTGGGTTGGAGCTTAAGGGTGTGTTGTCAATCCTGTAATTAGCGGGGAATTCCATTTTGTCAAAGGCAATAATGATGATACTTTTTTGCATTTGGTTGTAGACCATGGTTTTGGCAACAGTCATTTGTCTGTGTTACCCCCTCCTGTAATATGTTAACATCGTTAGTAGACTCAATGATTGCACCTAATTTACATCAGCAAACTTGTTAAGCCAAAGGCCATCTACTGTATCCTGGATGTCTAAACAATAGATTCTGAACCGTAACAACCCCAGCAGAGATCCCTGTGGTACGTCACTGGTGATGGCTCTACTGATAGAGTTTGAGTCACCAACTTTGACAGTATGTGTTCTGTCAATGAGCTAATTGGATAGTCATCTAGTGATGTAAGGGTTACAACAGCTGGAAGAGTTTCTCAATGATACCTGAGTGGGGGATTGTGTCAAAAGCCTTGGCCAGTTCAAGATAGGTGGTGTACACTGTCTTACCATCATCCATGTCTTTGTTGACTTTCTTGAAGAAGTCTACTAGGTTTAATAAGAATTATCTATCCTTATCAAAGCCAAATTGGTTTGTGTCTAGACTTTGAAGGTCCCCTATACTCTTGATGATAATGTCCATAATGATTATTTCCATGGCCTTGTAGATGACACTGGTTAGACTTATGGGTCTATACTTCCCAGGGTGTATATATATATATATATATATATATATATATATATATATATATATATATATATATATATATCCCCAGCAGTGGTTTGGTGATCCATTCAGAATTAGTTTCTATGCTTTGCATCCAATAAACTCTGGCTCCCCTATGGCCATATACTGAATTAAGGGGTAATCAACAAATTAAAGAATGAATGAGGGTTACTCTAATAATTTAACTACAGACAGAAGATCAGAAAACTCCACATACACTTCTGAATTGGGCCACTTTGTGCAAGGGGATTACTGTTGCTGTTTTCTACTCTGCTGGAACAAAGGCAGTTCTCAGGCTATGGTTAAAGAGGATGCTAAATGGGTCTGCTAGGTCCTGTCGTAGACTGCTTAGTAATCAACCTTGGATGTTATCTGGTACCAATGAGGCTGTGTTTTTAGCCTTGGAGAACACAGAAATGACCTGATCTGTAGAAATACTTGGCAGAGGACTGTTATCAGGTATGCTTTGGGATATGGCGTGTGGGTCCAGGGGGGTGAAGTTTGAGCAAATCTATCAGCTACAAAGTTGGCAATTTCATCCAGTGCAGCTTCATGTTTAAACTCCTAGCATTAAGCAGCAGAACCTTGAGTTTGCCTCCAGTGGAGTTTTTTTATGTATGAACTTTTCTTACTTTGACATTACTTGAAAAATGCACTATGGGGAGGCAAGCACCTTTGCCAGTATCCGACAGCCTAGAGGACACAGGTGCAGACCATCTCTGGCAAAGCAGCATGGCCTGTCAGCCATCTTATTCCAGGCTGAGAGATATTGGATCCCCATGGATTGACACCAGAAACTAAGCTAATTGTTGATGTTGATCATTTCTTGTTTATATTGTGGCATCATCCTTGGTGACAGTACATTCTACATATACATTCACTGTGAAGTCCATATTGTATCATGTTGATATGTGATTACTATTCATACTACAACTGTCTTCACTGATATGCCCTCATCTGCTTTACATTACCATGTTTCACCTGTCCTTTTTCCCTGTGTTCATGCCTACAATTCATCTGTGTGTCCCTATTCAATACACACACTTTTCCTATTTATTATGCATTCTATTTACCCTTACTGATCATTTACAAAACACTTGTTCAGTATACCTGAAACAGGTTTCCACATAACTCTGTATTGCATACACTGTCATATAATGTGTTGGAACTATATACATTGCTTTATTAATAACCCTGGTAATCAATGTGGTATTTCACACAAACACTCAGACCCAGTTTGCCCTTAGGTAAACAGGGTTACATGTCTTCTGCTGTTTGTATTGCTTCACATGGTTTTCTGGCAGGCAACATTGTTGCTAGCCACAAAACCATGTTTGTTTATGTTTAAACACGTTGCGCGTCATGCATGTGCAATTAGCATTGCTGTTCACCACACAAACATGTAAACTCCATGTAGGCTTCATGCTAAGCCTATATGGAGTTTATTGAATCCCCAGGAAAGTGTTTATAAATTACTTTAACTCACCCCTGAAACACAAGGAGTCTTCACGTGTCCCTAGATAAATAATAAGCTGCACATACACTTCTGAATTCTTAAGGAAAAAAGGTGACAAAATGCTTTGATCCCAATATTCTATGCAAGCATGAACACATACATCACCGAAGCATCTATACTACATTAGGAAAACATCCCAGATAATGAAAAGAGGGAGAAAAGAAGAACACCCATGCCCAAGCCTACATATACCCCTTATAATAACCCTAGGGTATCAAAACTTGTCAGATACATTTTGGAAGCATGGCCAAGCATAAAAAGGCCCATTGGGGCCATTGGCCAAGTAATCTCCTATGTACTTAAGAAGAAACAAAAAGAAAGATAAAATGCCATTATTTAAAATGGTAAACAATTTGTTTTTTTTTTTTACTTAACAATATTGTGTAATATCAATACTCCAGTCCTGTGTGGGGGTAATACTGGGTTTACCCATAGCTGGCTTGCATGTTTGATCACTCAGCATTACTCCCACCTAGTCATGGATTACTGCTTAATTAACACAGAGATAGAAAACACTAATTATAAATCAGAGGTATTTTGCAACCATCCCATCATAACTGTAAGGTTTATTTTGAGCCGTTTTGCAACTCTAGCAGGCCATTGTTGTATGTTGATTTTAGAATTTCAATGATTATTTCCAGTTTATGGCACAGTTGATTTGTATATACAAAGTACATATTTGGTCTATTTTTTATTACTGTAGACTAATAAAAGACTCAGTACCGTTATTATTATGTCCTAGGAGTATATTTTCAAATTCTTCAGCCCTGTTCAGTTAGAGTAACTTTCATTCATTCTTTAATTTGCTATTATCCACTTAATCCAATATATGGCCATAGAGGAGACAGAGATTATTGGATGCAAAGCCTAGAAACTCATTCTGAATGGATCACCGACCGATTTCAGGATACATATACATAAACACATGCACTCATGTGCTTTCAGTGGTTATTGTATTTCATTTCTAATACTTACCCATTGTAGTAGTGATCAGAGCATCCTACCAACCTCCAAATATCTCTCACTCATATGCTATACAAGGACAATGTAAAGAAGTGCCAAGTCACCTATGGCACACCTTTAGGGTATGGACGTATACGACTGAGTCTGAGAGAAACCCATAAAGACACAGGAAGGATATGCAAACTTCCTGCAGAAGGCTGCCCAGCCGAGAATCCAATCAGACATAAGGACAGCGAGCCAGCAACGTTAACTGCTGCACCACTACATCAGCTGCTAGAATATCTTATTGCTGCAAACTTTACATCTTTGTGCTCGGTAGCATGCCACATGGCTCCTCTATGTCTCATCAGCCCTGTACTGTCTGAAATCACTACTGCCATGTGCTCAGTAGCATGCCACATGGCTCCTCTATGTCTCATCAGCCCTGTACTGTCTGAAATCACTACTGCCAGACAAAACATAAAATGAAACTGAAACCTTGAGTGAAAAATCCTTGAAATACATGTACTTACATTTCTAGAGTGTGCAGCTGACACAAAATGAAAAACTGGACAACAGTGCTTTTACTTGAAGAAAAGTTTGCAGTACTGTTCACACCACACTGCTCCATGATTTTCCTTCTGGGATCACTACACCTCACAGAAAGAGTGACCAAGAATAGATGGACTGAACAATAACAGCAACAACACGCAGAGACCTTTTATGTCCCGCTGCAATACCCGAGCAGTAGTTACACTAGAAATCTTATATCAAGCAGAAGGATGTAAACTGTCTCACTGAAGGGGATATGCCTTATAGGTTCATAGGTAGGCACTAGGCTATTGGCCCTAGAGCCTATATAAGCCTAGCCAAAAATGTACCCTGGCTTTCGCCACCCAAGAAAATTATTTTCCTGTGCCCCTGTCGAGCAGAGCCACAGAAGTGATCCCCAAGGTGAATTTCCTATCTCCCATCCAATCATCAAGATTTTTCTTGAAGAGTGCTAATGAGGAACTTTGTTTGATATAGATAGGCAGTTTGTTCCAGAGTATGGGAAGTCTCTGGGACAAGAATCAATCCCTCCAGCATGTTCTGTTTATTGTTGTGACAAGGTTTAGGTCCCTAGAGCATGTATCTCAGAGGGATTGGGATTTCTTTAAGTGGAGCATGTCCAACAGCTCTGGGTTTGACATAGCTTTGTATGTTAGGCACCTCTGGGTAGGCGATATGCAACGGAGTAAAGCTGGAGTGTTTTGAGATGGTCTGTGTAGGGCATCTGTTTGAGGCCAGTAATCCACTTTGTGAGGTATTTCTGCAGCCTTTCCAGTTGTTGTAGATGTCTTGTGAGGTACATACCAAAAGGGGCGCTGTATTCTATAATGGGTCTAATGAGTGATGAGTAGAGGGGAACAATGAACTCTTTTTTCCTGGATGAGAAACCTTTTGTGATGAGGTGTGCCATGCAGAAGGATTTCCTGACTACTGCGGCAATGTGATTATCAAAGGAGAGACTACTGTCCACTTGTGTCCCAAGGTCTCATCACACTTTTGGTGTTAAGTAGACTACCGCCTATGTAGCAGTTCATGGGTACAGAGTTTTTACCAAAAGGGATGACAATGCACTTTTTGGCATTGAGCTTGAGGCCATGGCTTTGAAACCAGGCATCTGTCTCAGTGAGGCCCTTTTGTAGGATGTCCACATCGTTAGGAGTTTCATTTATGGCTCCTAGTTTGCAGTCACCTGTGAACTTCATTAGCCAAAGACCTTCTGTGTTAGCCTATACTTCAGAGAAGTAGATACCAAACAGGAGTGGACCGAGGACTGAACCCTGTGGTACTCCACTTGTCACTGGTCTGAAGTCAGATTTGGAGTCTGCTACTTTCACAGTGTGGGTTCTGTCAGTGAGCCAGTTGGCAATCCATCTTGTGACATAGGGATTTACACCTAGTTTAGTGAGTTTACCTATAATTCCAGAGTGGGGGATGGTGTTGAAAGCCTTGGCGAGATCTAGATAGGCTATGTGAACCACCTTACCCTCATCTATGCTTTGTTGACCGCTTCAAAGAAGTCTATCTGGTTATAAAACAGAGTAAGCAATCACAGTTCCATCAGTAAGTTTACAAATGCCTCTATGTATTGTTTACATTCTTTAAAAAAAACTTAAAATACTAACTAGAAATTTCACAATATCATGAAGTAGCTATTTAAAGTTTTTGCTCACTTCCACACAAAATTACACAGAAGGCCGATATGAGACCAATATTTACAGAAAACCTACGTTTTCTAATACATATTTACATTACACCAGCAACCATCCCACTCATCAGAAAAAAGCTGTTGTAAAAGGCCAGTTCGTCAGACTGGCCAGGATGATATCTAATGAAAGGAATTTTACAGATGAGTGTGGGAAAGAGGTAAATATGTTTCTAATGAGAGTCTATCCCGAAGGTTTTGTCTATGATATTCTAGGAGAAGTTAAAAGAAAAAGAAAAATGGGAATAATTCAACCAATTCTCCTCCATGGTGGGACGGTGAATATTACAAGGCAATACGAACAAGAGGGATATAATAGAGCATTTATCACCACATACAGTTTGGATGTTAGATATAAAACTAATGTAATTTTTAAAAATTGGTGGTTGATTTTATCTGAACCAAATATGGTGGAAAAAATAGGAACAGCACCCAAGGTGATACACAAAACAGACATCACCCTTAAACAAATATTGGGAAGGGCCACTACTACCTCTCAGTCTAATCTAAATAAAAGGACTGGCACATTTAAATGTGGGGCATGTAAGTTTTGCACACGCATATTAGTGAATAATCAGGTAACAATTCACAAATATACATATACTGCTATATTCCATTATAATTGTAACTCAATGAATGTAGTATATGTTGCTATATGCCAACAATGTTCATGTTTCTATGTAGGGAAGACCTCTAGAAGGTTGAGGGATCGGATTTACGATCATATGAGAGATATCAGACTAGAAGCATCCACAAATGCCCTATACAGACATATACAAAAAAACAATACGCATAGGTTCAACTTTTTTGTATTGGATTCTATACAAAAGGACATGTAGGGCAAAGTAACAAATGATAATTTAAATCTTAAGGAAACTAGATGGCAAATTAGTTTAAGAGCAACAGTATATCCTGGTTTAAATGACAGTTGCTCTATTGTACCTTTGTTATAGATGAAACATTATGTGCTGTAAAAAAAAGGGGGGGGGGAGTAAGTCCCTTTAATTCTAAAAGCATTAGTAATTTTTTAATTGGTAATAAGTTGTGTAGGTATTTAAGTGCATCTGAATTGTTTTAATTGTTCTGAAGAAGTTCACCTAAGAGGGTGTAGGAAAGCGCTCAGCAGTATTGTTATGGTTTTATGGTGGTTGTATTTTGGACATTCATCCAATAAAGGATTTTTAATATTCACCAGCAGCCTTCGGAAGCTATTTAAAGCTGTTATTTTCATCAATGCTGCTGATTGCTTTAGTTTCTCAATACAACAGACATTTTTCTCAGCCTGTTAACTTTCTGTAAAAAACTACTGTGTTGGATGTCATTTTAAGTTATGTTTAATGTTAATAATTTTGTTAAACCAATCTGTAAGAGCTGTTATGTATGCCAGCAGCTAAAACAGAAATGTGTACACATTTAACACAGATTTTGTTTTGATATGTCATAGAATACTGAGAAAACCACTTGAATGTATTCATGCAGGATTTCCCAAATGATGGGACAAAGAAAATTTAGGGATACATTCTTGCTTACCTTGCCAGTGATGTTTGTAATCACATGTTCTTGATAAAGCAATCATCATAGCACAATACAAGGGCAGAATGACGGCACAAAGCCTCCAGCTTTTTCCGCGGCCATTTTCTGTGAAACAGTGTAGCTTTCCAGCCAGATAGAAGGAAGTAAAACCAAGGCCTGAAAAAGCAACTGCAAAATAAAAATATGTGGACCATTAATAAACATACAATCCCTCTTCCAGCTTACAGCTTTTTTTCCTTTTTTTCACTAAGCATCTGAAATCAGTAACTAGTAGATTACCTTTGCAGTGGCAAGGTCAGTTGATTAAGAAAAAATTGCTAGGCATCTGCTAAAAGAACTTGAAATACGATAAGACCATTAACTGACTCTCACTTTTCCAGACTGACTTACAGTTTGCCTTTACCAGGTCTTTAGCCCTGTTTGTAACTTCATCTGGTGCCCTTCTTCCATTGTTACTTCATCCATTAAATACCGCAGCATGCCACCCAGTTCAGGATCACCAGTAAGAAGTTTAAAAACTGCTGATACTTCAGAGGACTGGTGCATGGGTAGAGCAGAGAGTCAGTTTTTAATACAGTACAATACCAGAGAAAATGGATAATTTGATATTTTTAGCTCTTCTGGACAAATGGATTGCATGGCATTGACTAAATGTTATAACATGACTCTCCTCTACCTCTCCGTCAAGAAACTGTAGTTGCAGTAATGTGTAGATATTCTCTACTTCCTAGCTATTTATCAAATGACTTAATTGATCCACATGCATGCCAAGAGTCCTGGAAGTAGTCTCCAGGAACCAAAGAAACAAATGTAATCGGTCCATTAGTGACTCTCTCAGATTATGATTTTATGTTATTCATGACTTACTTTACTGTACCAGTCTCCTTATTTGTGTTGGGTTTTCTGATCTTCTGTATGTAGGTACATTTTTTTCTCCATCCTGTCCCACAGATAATCTCCTTTATGTCACATTTGTTTAAACATTTATTTATTAACTCATTCATTCATTACTCAGAATGTATTGGTAAATGAGGATCTCCTCTCCTCTTTTCAAGACATATATACCTACCACAGCTTTTTCTGCTTGTGTCTGGCCAAACTGTTTGACCATCTACATCATTTCACTGATCACGTATACTTATCCTATTATGTTTAACTGGAAGATTAAAGATCTCTGTTGGAGCTGACATGGGGGGGGGGTGAGTCTTAAGCCTGATTGCTTCTCTTGGGAGGATTTATTTTCTTTTATGTTGCTTTTGTTTACTGGGTTTGTCTAACTGGGTTTAGTTAAAAAAAGAAAAAAAAAATAGCATCTCATAGAAGGCTCAGGGAGCAAAGATATTACAAAACATATTACAAAATTTTTAAACAGGCAGTCAGTAATATAAATGAACGCCCATTAATGTACATTAACAATCACACATATATTTGTTAATTAGATTACATTCATATAAAAATAAAAGTGAATATTATACTAGAAAAGATACTTATGTCTTAGTAAATGGTAAAAACTGAGCATTTAAAGGGGTGTATTAGTGAGTAATAGATCAAGTGATTAGTACTTAGGAATTCAAACAAATAGAGATGAGGGGCAACTAGGTAGGGCAGAGATGTTAATATCTTAGCTAACAGAATGAGAAGACTACGCATTGTGGATATGATGTCCTCAAGAGAATCCCCAGGGGAGACCAGGAATTACACAGAGGTGCTTGTCTATAAGAAGGAAATGGCCAGGGCAAACTAATGAAACCAGGTGCAGAGTGACATACATCACAGAGTCCCACCGCACGCCAGTGGCATGGACTCTAATGAGCATGAGCAGGGAATCTGAGCTTAAGCAGAAAACTCTAAATGTCCTGGCAAATGATGTCACTGCTAGTTACAGGAACAAATGTTCACTCCCAGACTATAACTGATCTGTAGTGCTCTGGCTCAGGAGGGTAGAATGGGTCAACAGAGCAGCTGAGGGGTTATGCTTAATGGTCAGAGGAAGACTTTTCCAAATAAAAATACTTATATTAGCATGTTAAAATGCTACTACTTTGTAATATCATTCTTTCTTCCACTGACAGATGGTTACTTTTGTCAATCTCCTTTACTGTAAGCATTCATTTAAATTCATTTAATCATTTGCTGTTCTGTTCTCATTCTGTGAATTTTTATTCTTACCAGCTGTCAGTTATGATTGTTATTATTGATGTTTATTAGCATTACCAAATTTAAAATAACACCAATGAACAAATACACAATAGACTATTAATTAAAATCATCTTATTCTTAGCACTATATCAACCATTTGCTTAAAGTCTTCCCTACAGTGAAAACATATGAAGCAACAAAGAGACAGGTGAGCCCTGGTCCTATCTATTCCCCCAACCATTTATATGACAACACCTTCTAATTCTTGTCCAGATATTCTACATCTGCTGTTTCTCTGGCCTACAGTCCTGTGCCATAATTTCCCAGTTATAACACTGTATATCCTTTCCTTTGAACCTATACCTCAAAGTGAAATCCATTTTTCAATTTTTTTTTGCAATAAGACTCAATACCCATACCCTAACTGGAAAACTACATAGCTTTCTGACTATGTCTATCCCAAATCTTCTTCCCCAAGTCCTAATAAATAGAACTCTCATGATTGAGGTATCTTCTTACTAAAAAAATTGCCCCCTTCCAGAATGTAATCCTTCCACAATTTTGTTATCAATGGATGACTCCAACACGTATGTAAAGTATAACATTGGCAAGAACCCCTTCATACCACCACCATATAGTCATTCCCACCCCAGGGTATTCACAAAGTTGCTTGGGAATTCTATGTCATCTATGCAGCCACCTGATATAGTGATCCCACAATATAGGCTGATTCTTCAATTTCCTCACATTGGCAAAAATATCATGCCATTCACTTTCCAAGAAAGCTATGCCTTCAGACAACTTCCATTTATCCTTTAGCTTGTTCATCACCCTTCCATACCTATATCATATCAAAAACCCATAAAGCTTATTGCTGGTAATCCTTAACATTGATACCCAAAACTGTCTTGGACACCTCCTCAAAGCTCTACTGCCTCCAGAGCTGCCCCATGACCCAACATTCTAATCCACTGTCTAACTGCCTGCCTAAGTTGTTCAAATTGTAGCAAAGCATCTTTAGGTAAAGTGAGACCTGAAAAAAGCCCAATGTCCAACACTAAAAATTCCATCTTCTCAAAGATAAGAGAAACCCCTGCACCTGTAACACCACTCTGGTTTCACTTCTTCTGAAATACAGAGGAACCTTGCATCATCGTGCCTTGATGATTCCAAAGTCTAGCCCTCATAATTCCTATAAATAGAGTAGGACATCTTTAATTTCCTCACTGAAACTTTCTAATAGGTAACTAATTCTGTTCACACCACCAGTTTCGGCCACAAATGTCACATTTGTATACAATTCAAAGTTCAGCATTTCCCACCCACTCCCCAGCTGTCAAAAATTTTAATTCTCATTAACCTTGTGCTTTGTAGGCTTCCGTATTATCTGCCTATTCCCTTATAATGCACAAAATACAATGCATTAGCCCTCTTAGCCCAACTTTATTAGACATGCAACACATTGTATGCATCATGTTGAATATTTATTTCCTTTTGGATTGTCTTCACCATGTAAGATTCTTTGTATAGTTGTAATTCTAGAAACTGAGAAATTACATGGAAACCACCTGTCTTACTGAATCTGCTAAAAAGTTGTCTTTGATAAGACAGTGGGTGGCCTGCATTAATTTCCATTGTGTAGTTCAACAGCCACATCCTAAACATGCTTAGCTTTTCTACAGAGGAGGTACACATGTTTTCCATTTATGTGCCACACAACAATTGTATTGTCTGGGCCCAATTCCAAAACACTTGTTGTCAATGTGACTTACTCTGGTGTAACCCTTTCCTGATTCCAAAAGACTTGGCCTTGGTGCAAATGACTCATGGGGTGGCATAAAATAGACCAGATTTTTAGATAGGCCTTACACCAGAGTAAGTCACTTACACCATGACCAAGTCTTTTGGTATCTGGCTATGCTTACACTGGAGTAGGTTAATTACTCAGACAGCAAACCTTTTAGAATCTGGCCCCTGTGTTTATTTGCAAGGCAGAGTCCTGGATGAATACACCATTTAACTGCCTTTAGGGTGAAAACTGCAACTCTCATTTCTTTGCTGCTCGTGTGGACAGAGAGTTCATTTGAGACTTTGCCAAGACAGGAAAAATTGTTTAAAATATAACCCATACCTCTCAAATGTCCAGATTTATTTGCCTCAAAATTTTAGTCTGTCCCTCATAAAATTTGTGGTTTCTGGTAAACCAGTGGGATGATCTGAGGAATGCAAGTGCTAAATAATGTCATACATTTGAGTTTCAGATGTCATATCCTCTAGACAATGCATTGTAATATATATCCTGTTACTCTAGCAGCTTCCAAAGTTTGTAAGAACAATATTTAAAATCTGTCTCTATTTTTGGCCTTTGTACCCCCATTACGTCACTATTTGCCCAGATTTATTTGGGCTGAGAGGTTGAGAGGTATGCATAACACTTTAAATTCAAATAATAAAATATTTAAAGTAAATACTGGGGAAGCAATAATGTGAAAAGAGTAACAACTAGAGAGGAAACAGTAATAAGAGCAAGAGTAAAAATGGACACGAGGTAATTGTTTCAAGTGAACTAAAGGAAGTAAATCTGTGTGATAAAGTGGTAAAGAAAGCAGGCACAGCACTAGCATTCAGGAACAGGAATCGCCCCTTCTAAAGATCTCTCTCTGTATAAGGAAATTAAAAATGCCACGTGGAATATTATGTTCAGTTATGTGCAAGTGTATGCAGATTCCAGCAGACTTGCTCACAGTGTAAGTGACTTACTCTGGTGTAAGGCCTATCTATAGGACCTAGTTAAGATCGATATATTATAAAGGAGTGCTGCAATTATTTTTTCTTCATCAGTTTACAAATAAGGAAAGACTACAACAGTTTAACATATATGTTGTTGAGGAAAGGAAGAAAAGTGGGATGTAACAGCACCAAGAACCTAAAAGGAATATGCACAGCTCAAGTTGTGATGTACTTAAAATAGAAGGCGATAGAAAAGGACACAGTTGAAAGCTATAAGGTTGAAGACTGAGGTAAAATATGAAAACAAGTTCACAGAAAAGGCGTTATTTCAGTGGACCAGAACTCATGAAACAGAGGCAGCAAAAAAAAAAAAAATATATATATATATATATATATATATATATATATATATATATATATATATATATATATATACACACACACACACACACACATATATATATATATATATATATATATATATATGTATATATATATATATATATATAGAGAGAGAGACATACACAGATAAAGGTGTGAATCCTAGGAGTAGCATTTCTAGGGTCAGATTTTGAGATGTGTTCACCATTAAGATATTTGCAGTTGCCCCTGATAACACCAAGGTTTGCTATTCTAAACAAGATACTGCCTAAAATGTGCATGTTTTGCCTACTTCTCTGACTTCCTTTCTGTGTTTGTGAGCCACCAGGTATCATTAGTATTCATAAAGCTATGACTTACTGCCTATATACTAACAGGTTTGGTATGCATATGATGAAGAAATATCTTCATACAATTCTGTCCATGGGTATAACTGCTGTTTTGTCATTGAAGCACATTATAGCTTCCAGAAGTTGGATCCTCAGTGAACAGGCTGCATACAAACGCTGTCTGCTTAATATGATAACCTAGATTTGACTGAGCTGAGTAATGTGCTTCTGATGCTGTAGATGTTGGCTATTTGGTGCACATGGGATATCTTAACCTGGCATCATACAAAAGCTAAATGCTTTAAAAATCAACCAGGGTTAATGGTAAGATGGCTAGCAAACTGGGTGAAAAACAGGACCAATCCTGTCCTCAGTAAATCCCCAGGGGAGACAAGGGATCGTACAGAGGTGCTTGTCTATAAGGGGGAGGGGGCAGGCCAAACAAATGAAATCAGGTACTGAGTGACATACATCACAGTGCAAATTGCAGGTATCTCATCAGAGATTATGAAAGTGACCAGAGATGTCCCTCAGGGTTTGGTGCTGGGCCCTCTCCTTTTTGATATCTACTTGTCATATTTCCAAGCGGAGAGCCAAGATTTCTGGCTAATTAGGTGTGCAGACAACTGCAAACTGGTGTTGTTGTTATGTCATTCTTTGATTCCCAAACCCTCCAAAATTAGCTGTCTGTAGGAAACTCAGTGTACTCAAATGAGCTCAAACTAAAGGCTAAAAATGTAGTATCAACACTTTTGGTAGATAACCCTTCCACTCATCATATTGTAGAGACAGCACACCTCTACAAAAAGGAAATGTAGTTAGAGATCTAGCTACTTAGGTTGATAGCTCACTCTCTTTTGACCGTCAGATATCAACAGCTGTCAGGAAAAGCTTTTATTTAGCCCAGCTAGTTGCCAAAACATTATCGTCAAGGCCTAAAGAGGTAATCACTCCCTTATATGCAGCATCAATCAGGCCAATTTCTAGGCAAAATGCCCCCTGTGAGATGCATCTGACTAAGCATACCAAACATTTAGGAAGACAAAAAAAAATCTTAATCATAAAAGATCACAGGTTTATTGTCCCAGAGCTACCAAGAATGGCAAGCAGCTGTATCCCTTTATTCACTGTCATGCAGACTTATGAAGGGAGATCTCTTTCACACTTACTGCACCATTAGAAACCTGATTGTCTTGAACCTTCACCTTCTCTTCACGTAAATCATCTGTACCAATACCAGAACCAGGGACTTAAGTCTTCAAATACAGATAAATAAAACACTGTGGATGGGCAGGTTTAACATTCAGTAACTTCTAAACTTTTAGAATAAATGGTTAAGCCAGGTACAATACAAACCACATCAGCAAGTTTGCTGATAACACAACAGCGGTTGGCATCATCAGTAACAACAATGAAACAGCATATAGAGATGAGGTGGAACAACTAATTACCATGTGTGGAAATAAAAAAGAGCTAATTGTGGACCACAGGAAAAATTGCAAGGAACATTCTACCCTCACCATCAATGGGGAAACAGTGGAAAGAGTGAGAAGCACAAAGTTTCCAGGTGTGCACATTGATGAGGATTTGTCTTGGAACACCAATACAAATGCCACAATCAAGAAAGCACACCAGAGACTGCAGTTTTTGAGAAGGCAGAGGAGAGTGAATCTCCCATCGACAGTTCTCACTACCTTCTACAGATTACTATACAAAGCATCCTGACAAGCAACCTTGTACTATGGTATGGAAGCTGCTCTTCCTCTGAGTACAAATCCCTCCAGAGAGTGGTAAGGACAGCCAAGAGGATCATCAAGACTACCTTACCACCTATCAACGACTTGTACTTATACAGACATCTCGGCAGGGCCAGAGGAATAATTAAAGACTGCAATCACCCTACCTACAGACTGTTCCTGCATCTATCATCTGGAAAGCACTTCTGAAGCATACTTTGCAGGACTATGAGATTCAGGAACAGCTTATTCCCTAATGTCATCAGGCTGATGAACTCTAGTAACATCTATGCTCCATGATGGCCATCTGGGTCAGCAGAAACTGTAGAAGCTTGTCTCAAATTGTGCATTAACATGGTTAATAGTCTCATCTAATACTTAGTGCAATATTCA
Source organism: Protopterus annectens (assembly GCF_019279795.1). NCBI lineage: Eukaryota > Metazoa > Chordata > Ceratodontiformes > Protopteridae > Protopterus > Protopterus annectens. Next base: position 337,664,225 of record NC_056748.1, on the reverse strand, counting down.
CCATGACTGTTGACTTATAGGTCATCTAGGGAAGTAGAAACACAGTAAAATATCTATTATTTCAGTGCAATACTTTATTTATTTATTTTTATTTAACATTTGTTTACCGGAAAAGTCCGACTTAGAATGAAGCCAATTTTCAGTGGAGGCCCAGGGAGAGATGCTTTAGATGTGTATCTTTGAATTGTGGGAGGAAACCCGAGCACCCGGAGGAAACCCACATGAATGCAGGTGGGACATGCAGACTCCAAACAGAAGGCACCCCTGCCAAGAATCGAACCAGAGAACCTCTTGCTGTTAGGCGACAATGCAACCGCTGCACCACTTCGCTGTCCTTACACATGTTGGAAATTCGTAAATTAACCATAGTGCAATACCCTAAGGTTCATAGTGCAATACTCTAATGTTCACAGCGCATTAACCAAATGTCTTTCTGTGTAAGTATCAATGCAATCAGGGGTCTAGCCAGGATTTTCAGATTTGTACTCACAGCTTCTAGACTGCTGCCTGCAACAAGCCACACCTACAAGCCACACCCACATCTACACATTGCTGTCCGCACACTTCCTTAAACTGCTAACCAGGCCATGCCCCTTTCACAATGCTGCTCCCTGAATGAGCATTGTCAACCATATGCCAGGATGGTAATTACTTGCATGATGAAGCAGCTTGAGCATTTCATATCTTCATGGGTCAAAAAACAAAATACCTTCCCGTTTAAAATTTTGCAGACTTCATTCCAATGAAGTTGTACCCCACACACACCCAACCACACACGTATACCAGTTAAATAGAAATACCAAGGCACATGCATGTATACCAGTTAAATAGAAATACCAAGACATTGTCAAATAGTTCCAAGACAAGTTGCCAGTAAGCACCACATGGCAGCATTGAAATAAGAAAAAGAAATGCATAATCATAATAATCTTTTTTTAATGGTTTTATAACTAGGAATGCAGACAGTAGTTTACTCTGTGATGCTCTGCTTATTAACATAAAAAAACAGCTACTTCGACATCCAGTAGTCAGGCATGTTTCTGTATAGTGGAGCAGAAAATTGTAAAGCTTTTTAGTAATCTATGGAGTGCAGTACAGGTTTAAAAGAAAAAGTAGTTAGAAAATAATTATTGAAGAAAGTATCTAAATGGAGTTGAAAATCAGTCTTGGGGGGGGGGTTCATAAACCTGGGATGCAACAAGTACTGCTTTAAGCTGCTTGATTGATGCTCTGCTCTTGGTTAACTAACAAGGTGAAAAACCTAAAACATTTGCAAACAGCAGGGAAACACAAGAGCCAGAAAATCTCTCAGCTTCACACACAAGAAAAAAACACTTTTGTGCATCTCAGTGTCATGCACTATTATGCTGGAAATAAGTTTATGCGCCAATCATTGCACGGACTGAAATCTCTCAGGACTTGCTCAATGGCAATGTCTATGTCATCAAGTATATGCATGAGTGCCAATCCTGTTAAACGGTGCTCACTCATGCAGTTTTGGAGCCAGGTCTTTATCCTCCTGAAGACACTAAATGTCCTTTCTGCAGATGCAACACTGACTGGCACTGTTGTTAGAATACTTAATGCAGTGTTGATATCTGGATAGAAGTCAGGTTTTAAGTGCTGCAGTGTATCAATAATTGTGGGTAGGGAGTTGGTTCTCTGGTACCATGTTCCACTTTGTGGACCATCTTACCAGTCCCTCTCATAGGTTATGTAGAGAGGATAAGTCAGTCTTGTAAGCCTCATACAGTTCAATAACTTTGGCATCATCCTGAAGCATGTACAATGACTTGGGTGCCAAATATTGTGCCAGGAAACGTGGGCGGCATTCAATAAGCTGTTCAGTCAGTTCGGCGATCACATGGTCCAAGAATGGTATGAATGTGTTTCATCTGTGGTATTCTTCTGGATTAGAAGCAGTGATGTTGCTCCTTTTTGTTTGTCTGCCACATATTCTAGGTATACTTTCTTCGGTGAAGACTTGACTTGCAAGTTCCTTTACCTCTTCATAGAGCACTTTGAATTTGCTGTCAGCGTCGCCTCTAATATTTTTAAGAGTTTCTATGATAACTGAAGTTTCTTCTGATGCCTGTATCAGATCAATCTGTTGACGTTGAAAATGAAGATGAAGAAGCTTAACAATGCCCAGTATAGATTCCATTATTACCAACTCAACAATGAAATCAAATTTGGAAATAGAATATAGGTACCTTTCAGCCTCTGTGTCAAATTCTGCCATATTTTCCAAACATCTGGCAATAACAACATACTTCATCTTAAAGGCATGCAGGCAACAGGCAATCGGCTTGACTCATCCACCTTGTTGCCCCTGGTGCATGTAGAGAAGTACTTCTGTCTGCAGACACATCATCGTACTCTGATGGCAAACTTGCAAATTCCTTCAGCTGACACAAATATACATTATGAAGTTTTGAAGAGGAATTTAAAGTGGCAGTTACACTTCGACATGTGTCAAGTGCATTTGACATTTCATGCATTTCACAGGAATGTACAATAGCAGTGTTTAGGTCGTGTGCTTTGCATGCCGAGTATAGTGCTTCTGGAAAGAATGCCCTAATTCTTGCCTGAACTCCACTGAAGTGGCCACTCATGTTACTACCTCGGTCATAACCCTGTCCACACATACATCCTTTATCCAGACCCCATGCTGTCAGTCACTGCAAGAAAAGATCTGCCAATGCTTTTTCAGTGGTGTCCATAGCCTCTACAAACTCAATGAAGTCTTCTTGAATTTCTACCTTCCTGTGAGTGTGGTGAACATATCTTAGAGTTAGCGTAATCTGCTCCTTCCGGGAAATCTCTGTAGTGCCATCTGCAATTAAACTAAAGTAACGTGCATCCTTCACATGGTTAAGAATATTTCATCGAATCTGCAAGGAAATGAGTTGAATTAATTCATTTTGAATCTGTGCTGAAATATAGAGAGCATTTCTAGATGCCTTTTGCAGATGTTCTGCAAACAAAGGGTCCAGTTCAGCAGTATATTGCAGCAGAGATTTGAAGGTCCCACTGTCAGACAGTTGTCCTCATAATGGCAAATTTTCTCTTACACACAAGATGATTATTCTCACTATACGTTTTAAGGCATGTAATGTGCGTTCTTGCAGTCTTTTATCTATCGGTGAAATGGAGTGCAGTGCTGTTTTCATCCTGCCACAACACACTTCTAAAAATGCCTCTGACCATGCAACTGCATTGCCATGCTCTTTAGAGTTACTGTGCCACTCCAAGATCTTTTTTCCATTCGAGCAGTCAGTCACTGGTGTGGAGACCAATACAGTGTCCTTTGAACTATTAAAGACAAAGCAGGGACCACAGAAATCTCCATCTAATTTCTTTGAGTACCATGTAAATTTAAAGTCATGAAGCAGCTGTGGATTACACCTGCAAAAATGCCTCCTTCCAGCATAATCCACAAGTCGTTTAGGGAATATAAAATCCCTAGGAGGCAGCCACTGCACCATTAAGATTGTCTTCTTATCCATGTCACTGAGGATGGTGTGAGTATATAGCCCTATATCTCCATCATCCTTCTGCAGAGCATCACTCATGCAATGATAAAGCCTTTTATCTGTATCATGCGGCAACAGATCACTTTCATCATTCTTTCCCAGATTTACAGTGTCCAATGGGTGAGCATCCAATCTGCTGGAAGATAAACTAATTGGACCTTCACTGGTAATTGCTTCTTGTATGCCTCTTTCCACAGAAGGGAAGCTTGCTGCAGCTGGTTCAATAGGTACATCACTTTGAGGAACCACGGAGATCTGTTCACTTTTGCTATCCATGTCCCTACAGCAAAAACAAAGAAATGCACACATGAAGCACAGGCATGAAATGTGTTCACACAGCACTGCTTTGTATAGTGTATCACCAGCAATTGATGAATGAAGCACAAGCACCAAATGTGTTCCCACAGCACTACTTTGTATAGTGTATCACCAGCAGTAAAACAAAGAAATATACACATGAAGCACAAGCACCAAATGTGTTCACACAGCACTGCTTTGTATAGTGTATCACCAGCAGTAAAACAAAGAAATGCACACATGAAGCACAAGCACCAAATGTGTTCACACAGCACTGCTTTGTGTAGTGTATCACCAGCAGTAAAACAAAGAAATGCACACATGAAGCACAAGCACCAAATGTGTTCACACAGCACTGCTTTGTGTAGTGTATCACCAGCAGTAAAACAAAGAAATGCACACATGAAGCACAAGCACCAAATGTGTTCACACAGCACTGCTTTGTATAGTGTATCACCAGCAATTGAAAAGTGTAAAAGACTTACCAAACTGACAATGGTGTTTCTGAAATAAATTCTAGTGCAACAGAAGTAGATCCATCATTGGAACTGCAAAAATAAATCATGTTAAGCACGACTGAGTTATAATGTAGTCTGATGCATTGTATCATAATCAGTACACAAGAAAAAGTACCTGTTTATGGATGGCTGCTTTTGTAGATCAAATGGCGCAACAAAAGTAGGCAGCATTTGTAATTCTGTCACCGATGCACATCTTGAAGGTGTGCCTTTTCTAAAAAGCAATACAAAAGCTAATTATGCATGAAGCAAGACTACACATTGTACATGTGTGCAGGCATATACTCTTAATGTCCTACAATACACAAAAAAAAAATCTCATTTCTGAAAAGTACTCTTTGCTCAACACCATTTCCAAGGCTAATATTTACAATTACATTCTAAAGCAATTTTTGGGCACAGCAGAGCTACAGCCTTTATAAACCAGCACATAATGACTGCAAGGGAGATAAAGTAAGCCTAGACCAGCTTATTAATACATCTTAGGGTGCATGGACATACAGAACCTCAAAAGATGTACACCTAAAAATCTATCGCACATTATAAGTGCCACCTAGCAATAGTGAAGACAATGAATGCACCATCAATGTGTTAATTCTTCATTGGTCAGAGCTTTGTCCTCTACAACACCAGAATTCAACAAATAGTACTAAGTAAATACAAAGTACCCCACAACAGTACACTGGACATTTTTACATTTGCAGGTTTTTCTGTAATAAAGCCCTGGTATGTCTAAATAAATGTGCTTACCGAGTCAGGAAGGAGGCCAAACTTGCTGAAAGCTGAGCAATCTCCTCTTTTCCTGTATGCTTCACTTTCATCTGCTGGGCACCAGATGGTTGCTTTCTCTTCACTGCAGCTTCCATCCTATCAGAAATACAAGCTGTATTAATGTAGCAGAACAGCTGTGTGTAATGTAATGTACATCATGTAATAAATATACACTTACAGGCACAGAAATATAGGTGAAGTACTGCCACAATGCTTCCGAGGTAAATCGCAAAGTCGGATGATTGTTGTATTAAAAGCTGTTGCAGGTAAAAACAAATTCAACAACAAGAGCATATTCTGCTGAGAAGGGAAATCTGAACCCTGCCACCCAAATCAACCTCTTTCCTCCTTTCCAGTGGCTGTTGTCCAGTGTCACATCATTCTTTTGCTCGATTCTGTCTTGGGGCTGAAAACCAGACAATCTGTATCCAAGCCAAGAGTTTGGCAGCTCATTCTTTCCCTAGATAGATGGCATAGTCAACCAATTTGGTTCCCCTAGGACTAACCCCCCCCCTTGCACTGATGGCAGTGGCTTGTTTTAGCTCCGCTAGTGCTGCTGACTATAGGATCTGCAGTCCCTAGGCAAATAGACCTTAAAATTTAGGGAACTCTCTCAACATACTCAAGTTTGATTACAGGGAATTTTAAAGAAATACTGTCACATATAAGCTAGTGTAAGTGATCTAGTTTGTACACATCAGTAGAGTTGATGTCTGGGCGCAGAGCATGAGGTTAAGGATGAGGTCCGTCTACTAGGCCTGTATCAAATTTTCACACTACAGAATTTTTTTTACTGTCAAATTCCATGCATTAATATCCAAACAAAGTTATAGGATCAAGGGTTCACAAATTTATAGGAGGTTACTATGCTAATGGCTATAGGACATTTACCAGGCTAGCCATGTTATACCCATGTTCCCACAGGCCATTTTCCTTTTGCCTAGACTTCTGAGAAATAGATTTCAAATAGTAAAGGGTTCAGCATAAATCTATAAACCCATGTAGTAGTACCATAAACACTCAAGAAATAGTTAATAAATGAAAACTATAATATGCTGTGGGGTTAAATCCCCCCAAAGACTGCTTCAGTAGTTTTCCATGTATGCACAACCACCAAAATGAAACAGTTCCCCTAATGACCACCCGCAGTAGTCTGTCCATGTATGCACAAAAAGCAAATGATATCAAAATGAATCATTTCCCAAGGTTTCCTTAAGCAGTTTGTCCTACGTTTTCCCAAATGACCCATTCAATAGCTTGTCCATGTATGCACATAAGGAGAAAATTACATCAAAATGAATCATTTCCCCCCAAGGTTCCCATAGTTACCTTTCCATGTATGCACAAGCACAAAAATAAAACATTTTCCCCAACTACTTAAGCAGTCTGTTTCTATACACAGTAACCACAACATGATGTCAAAATTAACCATTCCCCCCAAAGATCCCCTGTGTACTTTGTCCATGTACACACAAGCACAAAAATTAAACATTTTCCCCAACGACCCCTTCAGTACTTTATGTATGCACAAGCACTAAAATAAAACATTTTCTCCAATGACACCTTCAGTCAGGTTTGTCCATGTATGCACAAGCACCACCAAATGTCATCAAAATGAATCACCCCCCCCCCCAAGGTTCCCTTAATTACTTTTCCACATATGCACTAGCACAAAAACAAAACATTTTCCCCAACAGCTTCTTCAGCAGTCTGTTTGTATGCATAGTAACCACAAAATTACATAAAAATGAATAATTTCCTCCAAGGTTCCCTTTTCTTGCAATTTGGTCAGTGCCCAGAGTACAGTCAATGAACTTTTACCTGACCAGAATCCATGATGTTTATCAGAGAGAAGATGATTTTTTTGTAGGTATGTGCTGAGTTGGTTGTGCATGGGCTTCTCCAGTAATTTGCCCAGAATGAGGAGTATTGATATGGGATGGTGTGGATTTATAGCAGCAGTTTTTGAATATTTGGAAATGGTCAGACCAGAGTGGATTTCAGATTTCAAGACTATAGGCATGTTATTTGAAATAAAGCATGGCTGTAGATGTGTAATAAAGGGATGGTAATGTAGTCTCTGCAATAATATAAAAAAACAAGGGCAGAGATTTTCTGAGGCCAGAAGAAAGACAAGCATGATTTGCTCTAGTAAACGGGGTGATCCAATAGTCAGAAATCTTTGCGAAGTATAGGTAGTCTGGGGGGGGCTTGGGTTTGACTGGTGGGTGTTTGAGGAGTTGATGACAGTAGAGATGCATAAAAAATTGCTTTAAATCTGGGTGATGTATTAGACCCACAAGAGGTAGCCATTCAAAGCCAACTATCTGGCTAGCAGCTGTCTGTCATTTAGCATAGCCTGATGTTAGTGCAATTTTAGAGGAAGCAACTAGGAAAACACTAGAAGAGTTACACAGCAGTAAAACAAAATGACAATGTTTGCTGCTGTCTGTTCACTAGCCATTGATAAGGGTGGTGTGCTGAAAATAGAGTGACCTTGATTCACAAGTTTTCATGAGAAATAGATTAATAAAGAATGCATCACTGTGGTTGAACAGGCAATTAATGTCAATTAATGTTGGACAGTAATTTAGGGATGTGGTGTAGACATTAACCCAACTCAGAGCCAACAGAAGAGAGGGAGCAAAGATGTGATAAGCACAGAGGGAATGTACGAGGAATGGAAAAAAGTGAAAGGAGTAGGGAAGAAATGGAAAAAAGAAAAAAGATTCAGAGAAACAACATATATACAAAGTGCAGTAATGAGGCACACAGCGTGAGCAACTGCAGCTGTGAATTGATTCCCTTGTGCACCCTGTGCAATTTGATGGCATAACAGATGGCAGTATGTCATGGCATTTGTGAAAATTTGGGTAAAGATGGGTGAAGGCTGCCAGCCTAGCTAACTAAGAATTTGATACATAATTCTGTCATTTGTAAATATAAATGTAAAATACAGGCTTGTTTGTGAGTGGTATGAAAGCACTTAGAAATACAAAAAAAAAAATGCTCTTCTGATAATCAGCAAAATTGACCATCAACTGCCAATGACTAGTTCACTTATTCACTACATTTGATGTACACTGAGTCAGACTGTGCGATATTATTATTTACAAACCAAAAACTTCAAAATTCAAATAACTTACATACAAAAATGATTCAGGTTGGTACAAATCTCTGACTGCAATAAAGATAAGCTGAAGTAGGTCAATGGGAACTGGAAGTTGGAAGATTATTAGACTACCATGTACTTGCTGTCTACTCCTAGGTTCTCACGCACTGTCTTACAACTAAAGCGCACTCTCTCTCACAACTAAAGCGGGAGTCTGGACCAATCAGCAGCCATTGATTTAAATTGTAGCTAACTTCACAAACAAATTATGGGTCCTAAAACCAGCCAGATTCCTACTCCCAACTCCAGATAAGCTGTACTGAAATGTGTACAGTCAGTATGCTTCCCAACATCCCTGAATGCAATATCTTAACTAAGTACCTGTGCAATACTAAAGCCTCATGCAAGTAAGTGTTCACCACAAAAAGTGTTAAAATGTGTTTCTCATTATACGGTCTATATTAGAACACCGAACGTTCAAAATGTCGCGTGTTCTAATATCGACCCATTTTCAGCGAATGGTGAAAATATCTAAAAAACAGAAAACCAAATTTTTTTCCTAGGGAAATAATTTGGTTGTCCGTTTCTGTTGCTTCGGTATTTTCAGTGCTGTGGTGGAAAGTTACGGGTCGGGTTCAGGTATGTGTGCGATTGTGTGGACGTGAGGGTTAGGGCAGGTTAGGTGAGATAGGGTTAGGGTGCGGGTCAGGTAAGTGTGCGATTGTGTGGACATGAGGGTTAGGGAAGGGTAGGTGAGTTAGGGTTAGGGCGTGGGTGAGGTGACTGTGCAATAGTGACAGACCTTAGGGTTAGGGTTTGGGTTAAGGTAAGTGGATAGTTAGTGGTGTATGCATAGATTAGTGTAGGGTTAGGTGTAAGAGTTTAGGTGTATGTGTGTGGATTGCTGTTTGTTTGGTGTGCTTGTGTTGTGTGTATGTGTTTTGGAACAGCAAATTTTTTCCCCAAGGAAAAAATTTGCTGTTCTGTATGTTCGATGTTTTGAATTTTCGATTCATAGGGTTCCATATTAGAACACTCGACATTTTGAATGTTCGGTGTTCTAATATTGACCCCAATTATATGCAGTATTAGTCTGTCTACCTGCATGTCCGAGATGTAATAGCTAGGTGTTATATGTGTAAATGTCTGTGAAAATAGTCTATATGTTGTCTGCACGCGGAGTCTAGAGACATGGAATTTCATTCAGGTTTTTGCACTTGTGTGATTTCTGAATGACAATAAAGTTTACTTTGACTTTAAGCACTGCAACCCACCAATAAATCAGATAACAGGATGGGTATCCACAAGTTCACTCAAGCTTTGATTGGTGTGGCCTCTTGGGAAAAGAAGAGATACCTGACGGAGGATGCTGGTAAGAACTGTCAGGAGACTCAGTTGCCTTGGAATATCTATGAATCCATGAGTCCTATTGAGTTCTTACTTACCTATAACATATTTGATTAAACACAGGGAAAAGTATTGAACAATACTGAAAAAAAATAATAATGACAGAGAAGATATACTGTGGTCAAAGCAAATACCCTCAAAACAATTTGGTTAAGTCAGGTATTTTCTTAGAAGCAGTTGGTGAAGAGGGTAAAGGCTGTTAGCTGTAGTTCCTGTGGTACAGGGTTTGAATCCTTCAGGCCTCTTTTGCCTACTGTGTGATCTAAAGTAAGTCATTTAACCAGTCATTCCTCCTGAGTTGCTCCTGAAAAGGGATTGTGTGTCCAGATGGTCTACCTGGCTAACAAATGGGTATTATTAAAGTACATCAAAGCAATACTAACTGGTGGACTGAAGGTTTCTTGATTATTCGTTGATAGGTATTTAACTGATGGACAAAACAGGAAAAAAATTGCTGAAAGCCACTTTCAACAATAGGAGATCCTCTCCAACCCCTGAAGCACATATATCACACACACACCACACACACACACACATATATATATATATATATATATATATATATATATATATATGGAAGCGCTACAGAATCCTGAAAGCTCAAAATCCTGAAAACTCAAAATCGTGAAAATTCAAAATCCTGAAAACACACAGGATACCAACACTTACTATATTCCAGCACATGTACAAACAGAAACATATTACCCTTCAACTATATGCCATTCTGAGATTGCACTTCAGTGCACTAAGTGCAATCTTGGAGTTGATATATTTAAGTAGCAGGGGGGCTTGCCCCCCTTGTTATACTTGGAGAAGAGTAATATGGTTTGTGTTTTATTTGTTTCTGTATGTACTTGTGCTGGAGTACAGTAAGTGTTGGTATACTGTATGTTTTCAGGATTCTGTAGCGCTCCTATATATACTGCAAACACGACCAACACAACCAGATTAATTGTCTTTCCCATGTGGAAGCCAAACAGCTCAAGACGTACTCTGGTCACACACAGACACACACACACACAGACACACACACACACACTCCATTGTCGAACAACAGTGAAGAAACAGCAATACCATCTACTCCATGAAAGTTGTTTGCAGATATAAAGCCATCATGCTTTTGTCAGTGGGGCAAATAACATTTTGCTGAAACACACATTCTCGAACTGAAGACGAAGTAACAACTTTGTAGCTATCATCACAGGACAAAGTCATGAAAACGATTAATCAAACAGGCTCTTTACAGGAGTACCTATACACTATAGTACCAGATTTCTGCACTTCATACAAGAAGAAATGGACACTGTAGTTAAAGTGTTTAGATAGATCTTGATTTGCCTTGTGCCATCTGTACATTACCTCTGTCTGGATCATATACAGCAGGTTTAAGTTTTTCAGGTCTTTAAACCTACCTGATAACATTTTATTTTAGCAATAAACCAATATTGGTCATGGTTAATGCAGAGTCTATCCATAGCCAACGTGGTCTGGTATGAAGGTGAAAATGACATGAAAAAACAAAGCCAGCTATGGATAAACCTACACTATCCCCATCTACTCATATGTTATCATCAGTATGTAATGATATTGCTTAAAAAAATTACTAAACTTTTTTAATGTCACTGCTTGACAAAACTTTGATGTCCCTTTTATGTTGCAAGTATCCAGGGACAGCTTTTCTAGGTATGTGCACACCAGACTGCATGATGTAGGCAGAATGTGCAAATTCTACTCAGACAGCTCCTCAGCTTAGGGTCAAACTGGAGAAACAAGTGCTGACCATGGCACCACTATGCCAATCCATGCAAAAACAAAACCACTCCTACGGGACTGATAATGCGGTACCACAACAGATTATTTTACCAGATTATAATAAACCGACTATGCCTGTACTTATGGACTACAAAAATAGGGATTCTGCAGAAAAAGACCTACCTTACCTGAGCAGTAGACTTGAGGCATTTAAAAATTCCATAAGGAAATATTACTGATTTCCATACACAAACAAAATATGTTCCACTGGAGTAGTAAGTACACTGCAGCTACAAAGAAGCACCTCCTACTACAAAATGCAGACAGTGCAATTTTTCTGTAATTTATAGCCAGTGCATGCAGGATCAGTGAAGTCATACATTACTACCGGGTTCCTTTTTGCTATCCCAAATTATCTATGACCTTGTCATGCATTACTACCATGTTCTTCTCTGCTGTCCCAAATTAACTATGTCTGCTTCAAAGGATGGGAGTATCTGCCTGCCTTGGATGGATGAGGAAAAAGAAAAGCCATGTTGGTTTATGCCCAAACAAGGATACACACTGGAAAATTATTCCAGATTTCTGTTAAGATGCTCAAACTTAAATTAAAAAGAGAAAATACAAACTCCACAGATCACTGAAAAGAATGGTTCATAGATAGCTACTAGGTGTGAGGTATAGCAGAACACTGAGGAGACTAGATCAATGCCACAATTGCTCTGTAACATTCGCTGGTTAAGTGACTTGCTCAGAGACACGGTTGATAAATGTAGGCTGAGGGAATAAAATCCTGCACTCCTTGAAGCAGAGTGTTAACAGCTCATAAACAGTATTTTGTGCTGTCAGCTTCCATTTGGGGAAGCATAGTGGTGCAGCAGTTAGCATTGTTGCCTTACAGCAAGAGGTTCTCCGGTTCGATTCTCAGCTGGGGTGCCTTCTGTGAGGAGTCTGCATGTCCTCACTGTGTTCATGTGGGTTTCCTCTGGGTGCTCCGGTTTCCTCTCACATTCTAAAGACATGCAGTTGGTGGATTGGGCACTCTAAAGTGGCCCTTGGTGTGAGTGTGTGTGTGAGCGTGTTATACACCCTCTGAAGAGAGTTGGGCCTTGGGCTAGCAAACCGACCCCATAAAACCCATAGTTACTACAGAAACAAGTGCTGGGAGAGGGCTTGTTGCCTGATGTGCTGAAAGGCATGGTGTGGACATGAGAGTGAGAGAGAGCAAGAGAGAGAGTTTCCACTTGAGACTGATCCCAGGATATGCCGCAGGTGAAGCAGATGTGATAATCACTAAACTACAGAGCCCTCAAGTACACACTATACTGCTCATCATTGGAGATTCAAACCAGCAATGTTTTTATTTTTTATTTATTTTTATTTTATTTTATTTATTTTACATTTGTTGACCAGGATAGTCCGTCTGGATGTATATCCATTTTCAGCGGAGGCCCGGGGAGAAAAGCTCCACATTGACAGTAGTTACATTCATGTTAGACAGGGTACATATATATTCAATTGATTATAATACATAGAGCAGAAGAAAAAACAATCGAGTATATGCAGTAAAAATTGGAAAAAACTTATTCATAATAATAGTAACAGAGCAATGAAGAAATTGTTAAACCTTAGGTATTCCATAGTCATAGTGATTGAGAGAGTGAGGGGTTAGTCTGGTTTGGAACACTGGCAGAGCCATTGGGTTTTAAAATGGAGGAATAGATTTTTCTTGAACTTCCTTTGGGAGGTGATATTGGTGAGTTGGGGAGGAAGGGAGTTCCATATTTTACCAATGGAACTGGCAAACAGAGAGTCGCCCCCTGAGTTACTGGATTTGACCGTTTGTACAAGTAGCCTATTTGATGAGCGCAGACTAATTAGGTTTGAATAGGGGGAGATTAAGTTACTCAGCGCAGGAATGGTGTCAGGTTGAGTGAGAATTTTGAATGCAACTATTAGTTGGTTCTGCTGGAGTAGATTTGGTAGTTCTATCCATCCAAGGTTATGTCGGTTGATGCAATGATGGGTTTTATAGGGCAGGCCAGTAGCAAATCTAGCAATGCGATTATAACAACAAGTGTTTGTTTAGCTCAGATTTGTAAAGGTTAGTGAGTATGGGAGAGGCATACAAGAGGGAGGAGAGGAGATGTGACCGGGCAATGGCCACTTTTGCCCTGGGAGTCAGAAAGGATTTTATCCTATATAGGGAGCCCAATTTCCTATTAACTGCTTTAACAGTTTGGTTGATGTGTAGGTCAAATCTAAGTTTGTTGTCAATGGTAACGCCCAGGAGCTTAGTATTTGTGTCCGGGGTAATAATGGTCCCGGATTTGGATTGAATAGCAAAGGGTATTTGGGTAGGTTTATGGGTGGGATGGAAAAGTAGTAGTTTGGTTTTCTTTGGGTTGAGGATCAGATGACGACCTGACAACCAGTTTTCTATTGTGGTGAAACATACTTGGGTTTTAGATAGCAGATTAACTGGTGATTTGTCTGAACAAATTAGTGTTGAGTCGTCTGCGTATTGGATACAAGAGTTGTCTGGGATAATTTTGTAGAGATCATTGATAAAAATAGAAAAGAGAAGAGGTCCCAGAATGGAACCTTGAGGGACCCCTATGGAATTAGGTAAGAGGGTGGAGAGTTTATTTTGCCAGAGCACAGCTTGCTGCCTGTCACAGAGGTAGGCGTGAAACCAATCCAGTGTTTTGTTATCTAGATAGAGAGTTTTTAGAGTGTTATGAAGTAATTGGTGGTTGACCATGTCAAAGGCCTTTGATAGATCCAAGAAGAGTGCGGAAGATATTTTTTTGTCATTTTTATTATGGTTTATAGTATCCGTGAAAGAGAGGAGGGCGGTGGTGGTACTGTGTTTGGGCCTGAAACCATGTTGTGAACTAGCTAGAAGATTGCTCTGGGTTAGGTAGTGTACAAGTTGTTTGTGTATACATTTTTCCATGATTTTGGAAAGGGGTGACAATATGGCTATTGGTCTATAGTTTGATAGATTAGTGGATGTGCCACCTTTGTGTAGAGGGATTACATGAGAGATTTTCCATATTGAGGGGATAGTGGATTCAGTTATGGAACGGTTAATTAGGATAGAGATGGGGTAGGCTATAACCTCTGCAGCTTTTTGTAAATACTCTGCTGGAAGAAGGTCTGCAGAGAGGGTGGTTGGCTTTAGTTTCTTCAGTAGGGATCGGATGAAGGAAGTGGGAACTGGTTGTAAGAAGAAGGAGGGCATAGTCGTAGGTGACGAACTTAATGTGGGGGAGTTGGTGGTGGGTTGCTGGTCAGCTAAAGATTTGATAACATTGATAAAGAAAGTATTAAATGTATTGGCCACTTCTTCTGGGCTTTTATCATTTAGATCTACTGGAGTTGGAGTAGAGGACTTGCCTGGATGGAGCAGATTATTTAGACTCGCCCAAAATTTTTGGGGATTGCTTTGGTGTTTATATTGTAGTTGACAGTAATAGTTTTTTTGTCAAGTAAAATGGATTTTTTTGTCTCATTTCTTAGTTGTTGGAAGTTAATGCGATCTAGGGGTGCTTTGGTAGCACGCCATTTATCCCAGGCTTTGTTTCTGAGTTTAATTTTGGAAGTTGAGTCTTTTGTTAGCCATGGTGCTATCTGGTTTTTGATTTTGATTGAACGTGTCGGGGCATGAGAGTTGAGTATGTTTAAAAATGTGGAGTTGAAGTTTGTTACAGCCTCTTCTATGGGGAGGTACTTAATAATTGACCAGTTACAAGACTGTAGCTCAAGTTGGAATTTAGTTAGGTCAAAGTGTTTAGTGTTCCTGATTGACCTGTACACTGGCAGGTTGTGTCTTCCTTCTTTATTTTTTTCTATATAGGTTATAAGGTGATCACTGATATCATTTGGAAGGGTCCCAGATGTGTATGTATGGGGATGACTATTTATGAGTATCCAGTCTAGGATACTTTCTTTTTGTTTGGTGTTCCCAATTCTGGTGGGGGAGGTAATAATCTGTGAGAAGCCATGGAGATTTATGAGGGTAGGGTTTGTCTCTGAGGTACATTGATTCCAGTCTATATTGATGTCACCCAGAATTATAGTTTCTTGGGGGTAGTTATTAGTAAGCCAGTTTAGAAGGTACTCGAGAGTGTCAGAGTTGTTACCAGGAGGGATATAAGTCACAATTAGGTTAATGCTTTTTTCCTTATTCAGTTGTAGTTTTAGGGTAGTTAATTCTGCATTAGCGATCTGGGGTGGTTGGTTGGGGTTCAAAGTAATGTTGAGAATATTTTTGAAAAGTAC
Organism: Protopterus annectens; assembly: GCF_019279795.1. Classification (NCBI taxonomy): domain Eukaryota; kingdom Metazoa; phylum Chordata; order Ceratodontiformes; family Protopteridae; genus Protopterus; species Protopterus annectens. The sequence goes on along the minus strand of NC_056748.1, from coordinate 337,648,545 downwards.
AGCTATACCACCTCCTTTTGTTGGGGGGCGGTCGGTCCTGAATATGTTATAGCCAGGCAGTAAGATCTCATTGTCCCTGGTCACTGGTTTAAGCCAGGTTTCTGTTAGGCACAGAATGTCAGGGAAGTAGGTAGCTAAGAGAGCATGTAGGTTATGAATCTTATTATTTAGGCTTCTTATATTGAGGTGGCAGATTAGGAAGGAGTTAGGAGATCTGGGTAGTAGAGATGGGCTATTGGGGTTAACAATTGTTCGGGGTCCCGGGTTGGGGTGGATGTCCCCATCTTTAGTAATATTCTTTCTTAAGTATTCTAGTAGTTTCAAGAGTTTAAGTATTATTTTTTCAGCATATTTGGATTTGTGAAGGTTCATTTTCAGTTTGTAGTGGTGATAGGTGTTATACCGTATTTCATTGGTTAGGTAGTAAGTAGAGAGGGTAGTGTTGAATGGGGTTGAGGGAGTACACGTTTGGTACTTAGGGTAGTGAAATCCTGTGTGCAACTGTCCCTCATATTTAGTTAGCAGGTATAGTGAAATAAAGACTAGTAGAGTAAGGGCAACAGTTTTTATGGCTGGCTTAATAGTCAATGGTATGGGAGTCTTCATAATGTTTAAGGTATTTGTAGGTGGCTATGTGATAAGTAATTGTGGGTGGAGAGTATTAGGTGATAGAAGAGGGGAGTGGGGGAAAGACAGAGTAATTTGTATGGCTATAGATAGAGGTGGGTGTGGTTAGTTGGGTATAAATGTAGGAGTACTGGGGGCGGGTGGGATATGGGGGCAGGGCGGGGCGTGAAGCGAGTCCGAGCGCAGCGAGGGCGAGCGGAGCGGGGTTAATTCCACCCCGTACTGACCAAAGGCAGGTAAAACAATAGATATTTTGGCTCTGTTTGTTTCTTTGGGGGTAGCTCAAGAGGTGTTCTAATTGTGAGCCAGTCGTCAGATTAGGTGGTGTACTGCTGTATTAGGAAGCTAGTACGCAAGTTTAGGAGGGGGTAACTAAAAGTATTAACAGGTTCCAGTATTTGAGAAAACAAATAGACCTTGTCCATAATTTTAGTTTCGTAGACCAGGTCTCAGCTTTCAGCTCACGTAAAGTTTTCCTCCTGTGGGCACGTCCTGGTGAGGGTGGGTAGGGGATATTAGAGGGTAGAAACCTAGGAAAACACATAAAATAGAGCTTGTTTTCATTCGCAGTTTCTATGCGAAATGCAGTTTCTATGCTCTGATTTAACACTGCATGTGCTACAGTCGTAATAGACTAGATAAAGGTCTGGGTAATTATACCTTGCCAGTACAAAGACGAGCAACAACAGAAATGCTTGTAACAAAATACAACAAACTTAGTGTACTCTAAATCTCCTATCTGCAATCTAGTACTCAAATATTTCCCATTAACATTTGCACATTAGACATAGCGGAAAACTGAGAATTCTAAGACACGTTAGATGTACTAGACGGATTATTTAAATTATCTTGGTAAGCACCATGCAACTATAGCAGTTATACGGTCAAACATCACAGTATGGTAGTGCGTAACTTCTGCTTTAGTACAATCACTTTCAGTTACTAGTTAGATAACACTGTAGCTTTTTCCTTTCATGCAGTACAGTTTAGTAAATGCTATCGTGGATAACCTCACAAACGCTAAACATGTGCAGTTCCAGTAATGTTTGTATTCTGGATCCTAGTTAAAACTGTAACCGTTAATCTATGTAAGCAACAGCGTTGAGTACTTCTTCTTATGCGACAGTTACATATAACAATAGGAAAAGATATCAGCAGTTATACACAGAAATAAGAAATGGGATCATTTTGAACATTGCATACCCCGTAAATGCGCCTGCCTCTGCAGCAACAATGTTGTTGGTCAGGGCTCCATGATCATGTGCAGAATCACACCCAGGACTTCTGACTGCTTCCTTGGTTACAGATGAGGACAGTTCAGACAAAAAGTCATGAAAGATTTACTATGCAAGCAATAATGCCCAACAGCTTATGTGTTACTGTGTAAATCGTGCCCACCCAGGAGTGTTATGAGGCCTGACACTGCAGGCGGAGGAGCTCTACACCCCTGGAAGGGCATTATTTGCATAGTAACATACACCTTGGATGGCATTATTGTGTTTAGAGAATTGGCTGTCTGTAAAATTGTTGTGTTTCACTTATTTCTTTGTATTTATTAATATTTTTCATATATTTTTGATGTAAAGTATTTCCTCCACCTAATGTTTCAGACTTGATGTAGTATATGTAAATTGTGGTGAAGGAAGTATTTTACATCCAAAATATAACATTTTCAAAAAATATCCAGATATTTACTTCATTTTTTGGTCCCTTACTCATAAAATGTATGGTCTGAAGTCACTAAATAATGACATATATGAGTTTCAGACTTCATTTCCTTCAGAAAGTTCATGCTAACACACATTCTGTTATTTAAGCAACTTTGCAATTTTATGAGAGATATATTAAAATCTGCTCCTATTTTTGAGTCTTTGTTCTCCCTTTATTTTAGGTTTTATTAATCTTTTTTGAGCTAAGAGGTCAAGAGGTATACAAACCTCTTAACTCCTGCTACTGATGCTGTCATTCCTCGATCTCTGTTATTCTTCACACACACACTTTTGCTTTCATGCATGCAAGCACACATACATACAAGCATGCAGACAGAAACAAACAGACACATTCTCTTTCTTTTTTATTTTTTTTACTTTTATACCCGCTAAATAGCAAAAGTGCTGCTTACTGAGTATAAATTAATGGCTCAGTCGATCTCACTCTCACTTTCATGCACGTTTACAATCACACACACAAACATAAACACACACGCATTTTCTTTTGATTTTTTATTTTACACTTGCTAATCAACAAAATCGCTGTTTACTGAGTATAAATAATGGTGACCATTAGCTTTCTTTCAGTCCAAGCTCCATAGCAGCTTAATACGGTGCCGTGAATCAGTGGACTTGTTTTTCCAGCTTGCATTACCAGTAGATTAACACCCTGCAGGATAATGTTTGTTCTCCAGTCATGGTGCTGCTTTACAGGCCGCCCATTCTCTAAAGCTATGTAAAGGGCAAGCATCTTTAATTACTGATCATGATTGGTCTAGAGCACCACAGCATCAGTCACTTGCTGGTGCTTGTAACCATAAAGTCTTAGAAATAGAACCTGGAGGGCGTGGCCAAGATGCCAGTCTGAAAGCAGCCGAAATCCATAGCTCTGCTTAGATTTTAATATCCTGACAGTAAATATACTTTAATTTTTAGAAAAATCTAACTAAAAGTATACTAATAGATTGATTAACATAGACTTTTTATTATTTTCTAAAAATTAATACATAATCAAGAGAATATTTTTTAATTATTCCTGTCAAGAAGTTTTCTACTGGAGATCTCAACATAAGCAACTCGAAGAACCCACACCAGGAGAGTGCAGTGAAGAAAGAACTACATCTTATAATAACAAACATCCAAGAACTGTCACTAAAAACATGAGCAACGTGAAGAACCCACACCAGGAGAGTGCAGTGAAGAAAGAACTCCATCTTATAATAACAAACATCCAAGAACTGTCACTAAAAACATGAGCAACGTGAAGAACCCACACCAGGAGAGTGCAGTGAAGAAAGAACTACATCTTATAATAACAAACATCCAAGAACTGTCACTAAAAACATGAGCAACGTGAAGAACCCACACCAGGAGAGTGCAGTGAAGAAAGAACTACATCTTATAATAACAAACATCCAAGAACTGTCACTAAAAACATGAGCAACGTGAAGAACCCACACCAGGAGAGTGCAGTGAAGAAAGAACTACATCTTATAATAACAAACATCCAAGAACTGTCACTAAAAACATGAGCAACGTGAAGAACCCACACCAGGAGAGTGCAGTGAAGAAAGAACTACATCTTATAATAACAAACATCCAAGAACTGTCACTAAAAGCATGAGCAACGTGAAGAACCCACACCAGGAGAGTGCAGTGAAGAAAGAACTACATCTTATAATAACAAACATCCAAGAACTGTCACTAAAAACATGAGCAACGTGAAGAACCCACACCAGGAGAGTGCAGTGAAGAAAGAACTACATCTTATAATAACAAACATCCAAGAACTGTCACTAAAAATGGGCAAATGTGAAAACAAAATGGATATTATCAAACAAGAATGCAGTAAACAAATGGAACTTCTAAATGGAATAGTAAAAAAAACAGTCTGAACAGATTCTTGCCTTAGAGGAAACAGTAATTGACCTGGATACTAGAGTGACAGAAAATGAACATCACAATGAATTTCTTCTAAAACAAAACACCAGGCTGATCAAGAAACTGGAAGACAGTGAAAGTAGATCAAGGAGGAATAACATAAGAATATATGGAATTCCTGAGAAAGAAGAGGGTGCTAACATGATTGAATTCCTCAATAAGTGTTTTTTGTCAATATTAAACATGCCTGAATCCCTTTCTTTTGGAATTGAGAGGGCTCATCAGTCCCTGCCAAATCCAGCTTTGTCTCTGAGTTCATCTAATCTCAGGTCTATAATAGTTAGATTTCTTTCCTCACAAGATAAGGACTTTGTACTAAAATCAGCTTGGACTAATTCCCCTATCAAGATGGGTGAAAAAGTTTGTTTTGACAATGACTACACCTCTACAGTCATATCCAGAAGAAAGGAATGTGTTCCTCTAAGTCCATGAAAAAAAGCAATATTAAAGCTCAAATTCTTTTTCCTGCAAGAATAAAAATAACCTTGCCAGAAGGAGTGAAGATCTTTGATTCCCTATAAGAAGCAGTAGAAATTATCCAAAAGAAGAAAATACTGTTGGACATAAAAGAAATGGAATGGTCATCCCAGAGTTTGAAGAGACAAGCAACAAAAAATGGATGGTCTGTGAAGGAAGGAGTAAACAAGACTAAGAAACTAAAGGAAAAATTAATAATTTCCTTTTAATTTTAAATGCTTTGTTTTATGAATCATAATATATTTGATTCTGGAAAATCTGTATACTGTAAGGTAATGTGAATCATCTTTATTATTAACTTTCTCTTTTCCTTTCTACATCTCCTTTTTCTAATTACATATAGTACTAAGTATTTAAATAGCATTCTTTCTCTCTCTCTCTTCTTTCTTCCTATTCCTTTTTGTTACTAATGTTCCTTTTCTCTCTTTTTCCCCACTATAAGTACTTGACATACTTTTTCTTTTTAAATAGCTACAAATGATATATGTCTTCTAATTCTTCAGTAATAGTATAATTTGACTTAATACCAAAGTGCATTTTTTTCTAGTGGATCAGTGGTGGGGTAACAATACGTTTCTGAGTAGTCTTTCTAACTAGATGTTTTAGACTCTTTGTTTAGACACATATAAACATTAATACAGTACATTAATGGTGTTTTTGAGATGGTTAAATAAGTTTTATATATATATATATATATATATATATATATATATATATATATATATATATATCTATAGTAAGTTCTTTTTTTCTGTGGTCTGGTTAATTGGTGGGTAAATGATTAAAATGTTATAAAATGATTTCTGATATGAGGCAGCTGTTGTTGCTTCTAGATAGCTGGTTTTATATGAAAGGGTTAATTTTTTCATGATGTTGATGTTTTGTGAGGAAACTGGTGGTCTGTGTGACTGTTCTCATTGTGGAGATTCATGACATGTACTGACAAGGCAGCTTGAGTGTTTTTCTGTAAACTCTAAAAGCTTCAAGATTTGATTTCCCACTGAAAATGCTTTTCTCCGCACTAGAGACGATCTCTGCTGTGCATGAGGCTATTTAGATACTTTTTAACAGGTTTATGAAGCTGCAGCTTGAGGAAACAACAGTGATTACATCACTTGACCTTTTGAACTTGTTAAATGGCTGTATTTAGAATTATTTTCTCTTGAAATTATGTTATCCATCACTTAGATACTTTAAAGGGTAAATAATCAGTTCTGATAAAAGTGTTTAACTCCTTTGAAAATACCTATGCTCTTTTATAGATTCATACATTCTGCAGATTCAATGACACTTTTAGTAACTACATGACATCAAATGAACTAGGAGCTGCATTAGAAAACTCATTATTCATATGAACACTGGACTTATGTTACATAACTAATCCTTTAGTAACTAAACAGAGGGTTGTGAGGCTTTTTTTTGTAATAAGTGTTCTGTATATATATATATATATATATATATATATATATATATATATATATATATATATATTCAACAGATCCTTACATGAAAAATGTTAGATAGATGACTGACAAAATGGTTAAGCCATCTGATGTTTCTTGAAAAGTCTTGGAAATATTGACAATCTTCTTAACCTTCAGCTTCTAATGTTTATACATACTTTGATCTGATGTGTATTTCTGACATACCTACTTATCAGAGGTCATATTATTATATGTGACATATTCATATAGCTTCAGTTATACTGGACACTAATTTTAATGTAAATTTCATGGACTCAGATTTCTTTAGTTGATTTTATAGTGCTTTTCTTTTTCATTTTTATACTATATTCTAAGCAGAGATGGATAATTTGTGTCTTTTGGTGTGGGAGAGGTGGTGGATGGATGGTTTAGTTAAGTTTTTAACTAAACTAAAAACTTCATGTTTCATGTATATGTTTGTAAATAGTTTTGAGTTTTTGAAAGTAGTGCTTAATACACATTATACATCAATGATAAGTAAGTTTTCAGTACATTTCAAATCAACACGGAAGAAAGGTCTTTCAGTCAGTAATAGTATACACATTATAGTCAATGGCTTATAAATGTTTATCAATAAATATTAATGGTTTGAACAATAATGTCAAAAGAGTTGGTTTGCTTAAATATATCAAAATGCATAAAGCCCAGATAATCTTTTTACAGGAAACCCATCTATTAAAAAAAGACCTAACAAATACTCATTTAATGGCTATACCATTCTGGCTGATTCATGTTTTAAGACTAAGAGAAGGGCACTCTTATTCTATGGAAAATACTTATACTATGCAAAGAATTATAGATACAATTTCAGATAAAGATAGGATGCTAAGCATGGTTATTTTGGAAATCAATAGGAAGTATTATACTTTGATTAATCCACACTGGATACCAGAACTAAGTACTAAATATGTTGACAAATATCTGGACCAGATTACTTTAAATTCAAAAGGGGAAATTATAGCAACAGGTGATTTTAACTGCCTATTATCAGGCAATGATACTTCTAAAAATGGTAAAATAAAACTAACATCTCAAGCCAAGAAGTTAAATGACTTTACAAACCAGATGAACCTTAAAGATATACATGGTCTAAGAGAACATTATTCCTTATTTTATACTCACTCTTCATATTGGTTTGGTACACAGACAAACACTGATAAGGTCTTTGTATCAAATAATATATAAGTGACATATCTATAATGACTTGTCGACTTTCAGACCATAATGCCATAAACTTTACATTAACTACACATACAGAAGATTTAATATTTCTACAGAGAATTCCTGCTTACATAACTAAGTTAAAAAACTTTAGGGAATGGATAATGAAAGAAATAGACACGTCTATGCAAACAAGTGATAATGGTGAAGTGATTGATACTATACTATGGGACACCTTTAAAGTTTATATATATGGTAGAATAAAATCCTGGTACCTTAAAAAAAGGAGAGAGTGAGACAAAGAACTTTTAGACTTACAAAAATATATAAACAAGATAAAAATGGACACAAAACCAAATAACAAAGTAGCACATAATGAAATTACTAAGTTAAATCAAAAATACTTAGAAGTTCCGAATCATAAGGTAGCCATAAACTTGGAAAAATTGAAATTACAATCTTATGCTGTAAACCCTAAATATCTACATAAAATAGTGGTAAGCTCCAAAAAAAAAAAAATAAACAATCAAAATGTTATTAATGAGATTAAATATAAAAATGATGGTTCAGTTAAGAGTACATCTAACTTAATGGGTATATTAGAAGTGTTCAAAAACTACTATAAAGATATAAATAATAACACACCACTTTTGGAGACAGATAATGTAATAACTACTTTTATTCAACAAAATATACTACTAAGGTGTCAATGCAACAAAATAACATATTAAATAAACAAATAACACTAACAGAAGTGAAAGAGCAAATAAAAAATTAAAAAAGATAATAAAGCTCCAGGACTGGATGGAATAGTTCCTGAAGTATATAAGATTTTTTCCTGAATATATAATAAAGAAAATAATGAGTGCCTTTACTATGGTTAAGCAAAAATGTATAACACCCCCATCATGGAAATATTCAATTATCTCCCCCATTTTAAAACAAGGTAAGGACCCCAAATCTTGTGATTCATATAGGCCAGTTTCATTACTAAACACTGATTATAAAATTTTAATGACGATATTAGCTAATAGGATAAAGAAAATATTACCTATTCTAATACATAATGATCAGACAGGATTCATTCTTCATAGAAAAGTGCAAGATAACATTATTAAATTCCTATCATTAATGGACATAACATGCAAATACAAAAAAAAAAAAAAAAAACAACTAACTATCAACAGCCTAGACATAGATAAGGCTTTTGATTCTATTAGTTCATCTTATCTACAAATAATTCTGATTTTGTCACCTTATTAATGAAAATTTATAGTGGGGCACAAATGTATGTGAAAATCGGATCATGTCTATCCTCACCACTAGAAATTCTCAAGGGAACTAGACAAGGTTGTCTCCACTATTCACCTGTTCACCATTATTGTTTGCTCTTTCAATTGAACCTTTTGCTACATATATCAGAAACAAGCAAAATATAAAAGGCTTTCAAGTTAATAAGGACTGTTGTCCTAAGATGCAATTATTTGCTGATGATATGTTAACATTGGGTGATATTGATGGTTCTTTGCATGATGTTATAAATACCTTAAGCAAGTTTGAAAGAATTTTAGGGCTTAAATTTAATCATAATAAATCCAAAACATTACTAATTAACAAAAAGATCAAGAAAAACCTAAAAGAGAATACCCTGTTTAATTGGGAGAATGATGTATTAGAATATTTGGATGTCAGTATAAAGAGTACATGGAAAGAGTCTTTTAAACTAAACTGTAATAATTTAATAACCACCATTAGTGAACTAATCAAAAGATGGAATAAAATGTTCTTCACAATGGAGGATATGCTCTCTTTAATTAAAATGATAATTTTACCTAAAATTTTGTTTTATATACAGTCATTGATACTACCCTCTCCCAAAAACATATTTAAAAAATTAGATTCCATGCTACTTAAATTATTATGGTGCCCCTTAAAACCTAGGATTGCATATAAATGGCACATTAGAGCTTGGAATAGTAATGGGATAGCATTCCCTAGCTTAGATCTTTATTCCAAATCAGTTATAATTAATGTAATATTACATTGGATCTCACCTACCTATATATCTGGCTGGAAAATAATACATGAGATTCATATAACTGATGTCAGAGTTATAGAAAATCGATTTAAGGAACAATACAGAATGAGTAGAGTTCATTGGCTTTTACAGTGAATTTTGTTTATTTAATAAGAAGTTTTACTTTTCTTATGGCATTAATCAAATATTTAATAACTTTAAAAATATAATCGAGTATAATTGCAACATTAAACAATTCCTATTTCTTATATTCTCTATAGCATACTCCCCTGATTGACAAGATTCTTTCAACATCAATGCAATGCAAAATTAAAGGAAAATAACTTGATATTCTGGCATCAGTTTATTGAAAATAAGAGTATTAAACCACTAAACTCTCTTCTATGTAGTTTTGATAATAGTCAAGACAGTTGGTTGTTTATACACTCATTACGGCAGTTTATAGAAAAGAAAATGAGAGTATCAATCAACTTAGAGACTGAATCTATACCTAGTTTGATCCAGCTTTTTATTAGGTGTCTTGAAAAGACAGATGATCAAAAACTAAGTATCTGCTCTATCTATAAGATACTAAGAGAAGACACTCTAAAGTTTGACTCAGATTTTTGGAATTACTATGTAAAGATTAACGGAGAACAAATAGTTGACAAATCCAAAAAACTGTTCTTGAAATCTACATATGGTACCTCTTTATTTATTTATTTATTTGCAGTTGGTTTACCAGGCTAGTCCATTGGGCCAAAATGAACCCATTTTCAATGGAGTCCTGGGGAGAAAAGCTCCAGACAATATAGATTACAGTAGGTATTAGACATACTTAAACATTATTAAAGTCACAGTAGGCAAATACAAATGCAATGCACAACAATTACAATTAATGTAAGTGTTAAAAACTGATGGCAGATTATAAGGGATTATACATAAATTCAAAATTCTACTAAAGTTATTTCATAAAGAGAGTTCAACATATGAGAGTGTAGAGTATTCTTACATATTCAGTAGTAATAAACAGGGAAGTGGGAGTTATGGATAATAAGAATGAGAAATCAAGGGTGTAAGCAGGAGTAAGAGGAAATGGGTATATTCAGTGTAGTTAAGTAGGGTGGGAGCAAGAGCATTCCCACTGGGAAAGTAGATGTAAATGAAGAGATTTTTTGAACATAAAATAGTTAGAGGTAGTATGGATAGATGAAGGTAGAGAGTTCCAGAGGCGAGCTAACCCATGTGAGAGAAGATATTTGCCAGGTGGACGGGTTGGTTTGTACACTTCTAATAGATTTTGGTTGTTGGACCTTAATATTCTATCAGGTATGTGCATTTTAAACACAGAAGAGAGGGGGGGACAGAGGGAGGGGTTGAAAATAAGTTTATGAGCAAGGGATAGTTGTGTATAGGTGAGCTGATGGGGTAGTTCTAGCCATTTTAGTTGTTGGAGAGAGGAGCAATGGTGGGTGTAAGACTTTTGGTTGGTAGCAAACTTGGCGATTTTATTGTAGCAGGAGGAAAGTTGTTTTTTCAGGGAGATTTGTAGATTAGTTAGTAGTGGAGCTCCATATAGAAGGGAGGGAATAAGAAAGGAAGTAGAGAGAGTGATTTTAGTGGCAGTTGTAAGGTAGTTTTTTTGTCGATAGAGCATCCCTAGTTTTTGATGGTTTTTTTTAATATTTAGTTGTAGATGGGAGTTGAATTTTAGTTGGTTATCAATTTGGACTCCAAGTAATTTGGTCTCTGTCACTAGTTCCAGAGGAGTGTTATTCTCACTAGTAATAGAGAATGAGTTTGTATTGAGAGAGTTGAGTTTAGAGGGTGTGAATATCATTAATTTGGTTTTAGTGGGGTTGAGTGCTAGGTGATTTGTTTTCATCCATAGTTCAATGGTAGAAAAAGCATCCTGAGTTAGTTTTATGAGAGTAGGGATAGTTGAGGCAGTGCAGATAATGGTCGAATCATCTGCATATTGGATGATATTGGAAAGAGGGATAGCTTTGTGGAAATCATTTATAAATATATTGAAAAGGAGGGGACCTAATATGGAGCCTTGGGGGACACCAGTCAGGGTGTTAAGAAATGAGGAGGTTGCCTTTTTCCATTTGACTGCTTGATGTCTATTAGATAGGTAGCTAGAGAACCAGTTCAAAGTAGAGGAAGACAGGTTAAGTTTGGAGAGTTTGGTTAGAAGCAGACTATGTGATATAGTATCAAAGGCTTTAGAGAGGTCAAGTAGAAGGGTAGAGGCAATTTGGCCAGAGTCTCGGGTGCTATTTACAGCTTTTCTTCATTATATTGGAGACTGTATACTTGGAAATTTATGAATAGGAGTTTCTATACACATAAAATAAATCTTATACTCAAAAACAGTGAAAGTAAATGTTGGAAATGTGATGAATTACTAGAGGCCAACTGGGTTCACATGTTCATTGAATGTAGAAATGTTGTTCAATACTGGAAAGACTTCACATGTTTTGTAAAGGCTGTATGGTTTGATAACTGTCATATTTCTAATGCACTAATCCTATTCAATGTTCCTATACCTAATGTAATACCTAAATCTCAGATTCAGTTACTCTGGTCAATTCTTGCAATTGCCAGAAAAGTTATTACTTTGAACTGGAAAAGTAAACAAGATTTGATGTTTAAAGAATTTATTAATGTAGCAACTGTTGTTTGTAAAAAAGAACTGCAAACCATTTGTTATAGAACTCAACATTACTCATAAAAAAATAGCATGGCAAAAACTGGAAAACCGTTTGAACAAATACTGATAACTTTTCATGGATAAAATGATTGTTTATCATGGATGAATATCAATATTGTAAATAGTTTTGTTATTGTTTTATTGTATTTGTTATATATACATTTCCGTATGTTTCTAATGAAAAAATAAAAATGTTTTTGGAAAAAAAAAAGAAATATAAGCTGATCATTAACATTAACAGCAGCTTAAAATCTACATCCCTGATTATTATGACTGTGTACTGAGATGCACTATGATTGGCTGACTTTGTTCAATTGACCTTAATAGGAAACTCTTTGTTGCTATGTTGAAATCATTTCAAAGCTAAACTGTTGGTAGAATTTAAAAGGAACTGTGGCAGCAGTTTCCCAATCATTGTCGCTATTTGAAAGTTTATTTACTTTGTACTTCTGGAATTTCTGTTTAATTTGTATAGCAGTTATTAGATGCAAGCCCTCTGATTTATTACTTAGTCTTACTACCCAAACTGTCTGAAGCTTTTTGGTGGGACCCAAACCTGGCTATCACATTGATCAGGTAATGGTGCCTCTTAAGACTCAATACAGGACAGGATATTTTCATAGTGACTACTACAAAAACTAAAAAAATAAATAAATAAAAATACAAGAATGTTACAAATGTCTGAAAGTATAAGCCACAAGCAATGAATCAAATATGCTGAATGTATTTAGGTAACAAACAGCCATTTCACTAAATGATCTAGATAATGACCAAACATTTGGCAAAATGTCACAATAGGGCATGCAGTTTTAAACATATAATACTGCCATAAAAGTCAAAGGAAACAGAAGTTTAAATGAAAAATATATGACACACTGTCAGAAAATCTAGATGGAAAATCTATTGCTGAAAACACAATATTTGAGACATACCAGTTTAGAAAACTGGAGCAAGAAATATCTCACATCTGTCTGATAACTTTAAGGATGACGAAAAAAATCATTGCAGTAGAAGGGAATTGAAACTCAAGTAATTCAAAAACTTTATCGTAAAGTAAAGAAGAAAATCAGTAAAGGAAGCAGATATAACACTAAATGTTTTTTACAGTATCAAAGAAGTCATAATTATCAAATGTGCAAATAACAGTAAAGAGCATCAAAACTGTGAAGTGTGTGTATTCTTAAATGTCCAGTACAGAAAAAAAATTGGAAAGTATACACAATGACAAACACATGAGGATCACAAAAGGAACAAATTGATTTGGTAAGTAAAAGAGTGTTATTGAATTTTTAAGAAGAAAAACTGTCCAGCAGGAAGGTAAAAGAGTGGAATTGAATTTTTAAGAAAAACTGTCCAGCAGGAGGCAAATGCTGTCTTTCTTCTGGTAAATCATAAAATCATTTAATGACAATATTAGGAAAGGGACTGATTTCCACGCACTTAACTAACCAAGGAAGATCAAAGCTAGCCCAAATTCTGTGAAGGACATACAAAAAAGTTGCCTCAGTAAATGCTTTAAAAAATAAACTTATCAGGTAGGTCCACCACAGACCACCATGTTTTTTCCCGGTATCTTGGTAGAGTTTGGCACATTTTTCCCCATTTTTTTATATGTTCTTCCTTTCTTGATCTTCCCTGTAAGCTACATGCATAATGACTAGCAGTGAGGGGCAGGTAACAAAGATAAGCTGCAATGCCCAAAGATGAATGTGCAAAATGGGGAAATAATGGTCATAGCAGGCATTTATACAGCCAGGCTGTTTTGTGTTGCAGTCAAAGTCCTTCTGGCCATCTCCCCATACTCTTTCAGCAGCTACCACATAAACAAGTTATGGAACACAAACACATCTGAGAGCCACATCCGTCCAAATGTTGTAGAATACTTATATACACCACTCAGCAAATCTTGAAATTTCTTCCAGTCCATTTTTCTGTGTTACTTTGGAATGCCTGCATAGTTAAAAAAATCAAATTAATGTTTTTCAGAATTTAAAAATAATAGAAGAAACTGATATGTTACAATAGTAAGTGATCAGGATAAATGGTGGTTAAAGTTAATAGCTTAAATATCTCTTCTGCTGATTTGCAGATGTGTTATCTCTCTAACCCATATTGTTACATTTATCTTTTTGGGAGGACATGAGATTGTGATTAATCCTAAAAATATATAGAAATTAGATGTGTAGAAAAATAAATTGTTAAACTAGTAAACTTGCATATATCTGTGGGATATCAGAGTCTGTTAAGCAGAGGAAAGTCAGTTTATAATTAATTTGCAAATCTGCATGCATTATCATTTATTAGTATCAAACCACAAAGTGGTTTCAACTAAGGTAAAAAAATATATAAATGTGGGATTTTATATATATATATATATATATATATATATATATATATATATATATATATGTATATTTATAAATATATTTATATATATATATATATATATATATATATATATATATAGATAGATAGATACATAGGTTTATTATCGAAAATGTAAAATTTGGAACGTGATGTAGTAGAAATATTGAGCCATAATGTCGACGTTCTGCATATTAATTAGATTACAATGTTGAATGGTAATACTGAAGATATCGAATTCGGCATGTTCGATATCAATGATGTTTTTATACCTGCCTGCCTTTCAGCAGTAGAAATGTACACAGTTCAGTACTGCACAATGGTGAGATTCAGATTTTTGCAGCAGGGCAAGCCCCTTCTGCATTCCCCACACCCACTGCAAATTATAAATTCCAACTCAGAGATTGCACTACAGTAAGGAAAAGGATAAATTTCCCAATCCACACTGTACCATGATCTCTATTCGTAACACAGACCATATATAAGTGAATGCACAGTGCCATTTGCTACAAAGGACACTCCTAGAAATGTAGTTCGGCAATACGGGAATCAGCCAACTGACGTTCAGCATTCTCGTGTTCGCCGAACCTTTATTCTTCATTTTGATAGTAAACTTTATATATATATATATATATATATATATATATATATATATATATATATATATACATATACATATGTATACACACACACACACACACACACACACACACACACACACACACACACACACACACACACACACACACACACACATATAATGTTACCTCAGAGACTCAGGGTACTGGGTTTGATTCTTCAGGGTTAAGGCTTAGCCTAATGGTTTTTAGTCTTTACCTCACAAATATAAGGTACAATGATTGGGAGATGGCATAATGGTTAAGGTGTTTACCCTACAAACAAGAATTAAAGGGTTTGATTCGTATTAAGGGAAGCTGGCTAGACGTAACCCAAGGGCAGCTAGTGTACTATGTACTTATGAACTTATGAAACTATGATATAAAAATTAATTTAGTTAAAATAAAACATAAAATAATCAGAACTCCTAGAGTATGGGAAAGTGGTAGAGACATTGAAACATTTTTATTATATTTTAATGTAAATTATTTAGAGACATTGAAACATTTTATTATGTTTTAATGTAAATTAGTAAATAATTTACATTAATGTTATAATTTTTTTTTTTTACTGAGAGGATGTACTAATATCTTAAGGGATGGTACCTGTGTTTGCTAAGTTGACAAAAAGAAAAGCAGAAATCTGCATGAATGGCATTGGTATACAATTGGAAATAATCTTAGAGGGCTTTGACAAAAAGAAAAATATATCACTGCAATGAAAAGTATGTCGACACAATGGGAATTTCACCCTGTTTAAACTAAGTTTTTGTACTAAACACCTCAGTTATGTTACTTTTAATGCACACAACATGCTATTTTGAACTGTTGCAGAGAAGAGGAAAATCCCACGATGCAAAAAATTCCTTTACCAGTCTCAGTAAGAAGCTGAGATCCCTTGTAAAATCCCCCAAAGCTAGTTACGAAAATAAAATTGCCAAAGATTCCAAAGACAACCACAAGGCATTCTATAACTATGTCTAGAATCTAAATGGCAATGCTCAGATCTGCTCTGAGATACAACAAAATGGCATTAAATATACTGATCCCAAGGATATTGCCAATATCCTGACAGATCGATTCAGTGCCAACTTCACCCCCCTCTCACCCCCTAAACGGCCCATCTCAATACCAGAAGATTGCCAAATTCTGGTAATAATGGCCACGCAGGTAAAAAACGCACTCTCCAAAGCTAAGAATACAGCATCCATGGGACCAGATGACATCCCAGTCTGTGTACTACATGAACTACAAAATGAACTGGTACCTCACCTAAGTGTCATGTTTAATCATACCCTCACCTCAGGCTTCATGCCCACTGAGTGGTGCACAGTTACAGGCATTCCACTCCACAAGGTGGGAATCCACCTTGGATCCCGGGAACTACTGCCCCATCAGTCTAATGAGCCTGATCTGCAAGGCCATGGAACATATTATCATGGAACTTATAAACAAAGATATTGGCAACTTTCAAACACTGGACCCCACCCAGCTTGGGTTTGTGAAGGGCCAATCTTGTCTCCTGAACCTGACTGACTTCGAATCAGACTCCAGAGCCGTGGATGAGGGTAAGGCAGTCCACACAGCCTATGCAAGGCCTTTGACACCATCACCCATTCTGGAATCATAGATAAACTTACTAAGCTGGGCATTAATCCCTACATCACTCGATGGATTGCCAACTGGCTTACTAACAGAACCCACACTGTAAAAGTAGCTATCTCTGAATCCAGCTCCAGACAAGTGGAGTACCTCAGGGTTCAGTCCTGGGACCGCTCTTGTTTGGCATCTACTTCTCTGAAGTACAGGCCAACACTAAGGGACTCTGGCTAACAAAGTTTGCAGATGACTGCAAACCGGGAGCCATTACTGAATCCCCAAATGATGTGGATACTCTACAAAAGGGCCGTACAGAAACAGATGCTTGGTGTCAGAGCCATGAGCTCAAGCTCAATGCCAAGAAATGTATAGTTATCCCCATTTGGGAAAAAACATATACCCATGAATTACCACAAATGTGACAGTACACTAAACACCAAAACTGTGATAAGAGACTTAGGGACACAGGTGGACAGTGGTCTCACCTTCAATAACCACATCACCACAACAGTCAAGAAATCCTTCTATGTGACACACCTCATCACTAAGAGCTTTTCGTCCAGAAAAAAGGAGGTCGTTGTCCCACTGTACTCATCCCTCATTAGATCCATTATAGAATACAATGCCCCATTTGATATGTACCTCTCAAGACATCTGCAACAACTGGAAAGGCCGTAGAAATACCTCACTAAAGGAATCACAGGTCTAAAGCAGATGCCCTGTGCTGACTGCCTAAAAAGACTTCAGCTCTGTCACATATCGTCTACTCAGAGGCGATCTCTGCTTAACATACAAGGCCATGTCAAACCCAGAGCTGTTGGATATGCTATACTTAAAGAAATCCCAATACCTCAGAGCCACATGCTCCAGGGATCTAAACCTTGTCATCACAATAAACAAAACATGCTGGAGGGATAGTCTCCTGACCCAGAGACTCCCCAGACTCTGGAATAGACTGCCCATACATGTCAAGCAGAGCGCCTCCTCGGCCCACTTCAAAAGGAACCTTGACAATTGGCTGGGAGAAAGGAAATTCACCCTGGGGATCACATCAGTCGCCCTGCTAGACAGGGGTCCAGGGAAGAAATAGCCAGGAAATTGTTATGGCTAGGCTTGTATAGACCCTAGGGCCAATAGCCTAGTGCCAACCTATGAACCTTTTGGTAAAGACATGACTTTCAGCCCTTGTCAAACTGGACTTCCTATTTCAGTTTCATTTTCATAGATTATATGCAGTTTTTTTCCATCATTTACTCAATATATTTTAAAATACGTCTTGTACAAACCATAAAAGAAAGGAGTAACATAAGATGACATTATCTCATGAACAAATTTACATTGGTATGACAATAACAAATAAGCACCTTTTACAAACTTATCTTTAGATGTCAAGTTATGAATTCTAAAGAAATGGGTCACTGATATATTTACTTAAGAACATTTATATTATAAAAGAATTAAGTTTAAAAGTAAGTGGTGAGTAATGGGCTAAATCTAATTAAACTATATACAACTATCTACACTTAGTGCTACATTGTGTTAGGAATGATAATACCTAAGTTATTAATAGATCAAAGATGAATTATCAGAAACTTTCACTAATTAATTACCAAGAGAAGAAGACTTCCAAAGTGAATAAGGGTAACTTGATACATATGCTCATGTTATAACTTATTTCAAAATTTGTTCAATGATGAGGTTCCAAAATTTCTGATATTTGTCACGTTTGTTTTTATTACCTAGAATCAGCTTGTGGGACATAATGTATTTAGAGGCCATGTTAATTAAGTCCTTCCACTTTATTTTGGTTCTGTCAAGCCAGTTTTCGGTGATATAAAGCTTGGTTAGTACAAAAAGAGCAATTAGGATGTATAAGTCAGATTTGGGTGCATCAGCTGGGCTCACATGTAAAATAGCAAATCTGGATTATATGCAGTTTTGATTTTGTCTATGAACCTGTGTCTTTTTTAAATTCCCAGAAACTTCCCATACTCTGGAACAAACTACCCATTCATGTCAAGCAAAGCTCCTCATTGGCCCTCTTTAAGAAAAATTTTGACACTGGATGGGAAATAGATAATTCACCCCAGGGATCACTTCTGCGGCACTGCTTGACAGGGGCACAGGAAAATTATTTTTTTTTTGGTGGCGAAAGCCAGAGAGCCTGTTTGGCTAGGCTTATATAGGTCCCAGGGCTGATAGCCTAGTATCTACCTATGAACTGTTGTAGAACAAACCCCCAAAACAGATTTTCTGAGATAGAACAAAGTATAAATTAAACAAAGAACAGGAAAAACTAAATCGGGCTGAAATTGGATAGGCATCACAACAAAACAAAACATGAACAGCAACAGTCTGAACAATTCTGTATACATAATTAGAAGGGCTACTGATATCACTCAATAAAAGATGAGTCCACAAATAAAACACTCCAGTCTCAGTACTTACAGGCTTGAGCCTAGTAGTAAACATCACTAATGAAACAATTTCCTTAAGATCACATACAAAACTACTTCTAAATGACTGTTTCTGAAAAAAACCTTCCCCTAGAACTACACAGAACCTTTATCAATCCATGAGATGTTTACGGTTCTGCTAATAGCAAGAAATAATAATGTCTGGGCACATGCACTCAAACTTGAAACAACTGCCAAGCTATATTACTGATGATTGAGAAATCTGACCTATCAAGATATTGAATTTATTAATCTACCTTGTGAAGATAAAAACTCATTGACAGAAAATTGATACATAGACTATCAAAAACATTTAATAGCATAGCAAAGACAAACATTTCTAAGTTAAACTGCATGCAGATACTGGGGTTCATTCTGTATGCCAACCACCTAGAAGCATACATATCCACATAAGGAGCAAGACAGAGGAAACATAATACAACTAAATGAGGATGTATAACAGGAAAAAATCCATGGACTATCTGCTTTGGTATCACCAACAGTATCTCCAGCTAAATTCAACAACTAAGATAATGTCCTGAGATGAGAATGACAAATCCTATCATTTTAGGATAACAAATCTAGCATGTAAAGTGAATGTCTTCATTCTTCATAAAACGATTCAACATTTTAACAAATTAGACTTCATGTTAGGGTATAACCAATCAGAGCTCCATTTAAACTGGAAAAATGTCATAAAATGTACCACACATCTACACATGAGAAGGTACAAATTAGCTAAAGCCTTGAGGGAAAATATTTCAAAAACCCATTCAAGAAGTGTTGAACCACAAGAAATATTAGAAATCTCAGTAATAACACAAACCTAAGAAAAGGGTTGTGAAGTCTGGAAAAAAAAAAACAGCATTTTAACTCTTAATGTGAAAACACACACACACATAATTTCAACAAATATAGACTTGCTTTCCACGGGTTTGCCCTCTCAGATAAAAGACATCTCACCAGATCCAAGAAAGACCTAG
The DNA here is from genome assembly GCF_019279795.1 of Protopterus annectens. NCBI lineage: Eukaryota > Metazoa > Chordata > Ceratodontiformes > Protopteridae > Protopterus > Protopterus annectens. The sequence continues at coordinate 337,628,394 of NC_056748.1, read as the reverse complement.
CAGTTAAACATTCAGCCCCACATAATGATGAAATACTCATGATCATTTATTGCAGTGTATATTTACTAAAGCTTATTCTCCTACCATTTCACCACTCAAAAATCTCACAAGGAAAGGCATCTGATGTGGATGAAATGAAAATGATAAAATCATTAAATAGTCCAAGTATGCTTAGTTTAAAATTAAATAATCTGATATTCTGATAGATCTAAATAAACCCATCTTGACACTGATACAAGAATTCCAAATGATAAAGAACACTAAAAACCAGTATGTCTGCAGGTCACTTAGTGATATAAAAACACTAGTCACAGAGAGAAAAACTAGCACTTGCCACAGTATGGAGTTGGGGGTCACTTTCACCATTACTCCTATGAATATACGTTAATAATCACAACTGCTCACAAACCACTGGAAATGTTATATAACAAGTCAAAATTTAAGTCACAGATTATTCAAGTACAGAAGTATGAAGCTTAAGATTACAGCTCATGTTTCCTCTATGATATGTAAAAAGGGGAAGGAAACACAGCAGAGGTCATGTCTAGACACTCAGTAAACCTATTAAACATGAAAGGTAGAACTCAAGTTTTCTGATGAATACATTAATTTTACTGCATTAAATACAGTTCCAATGTACATGCATTAAAAGAAATATCAGTAGAAGCTTTGATCCTAAACTTCATCAAGTAAATGAAATGTATCAGACAAATCTCATAAAATTTGAGGTTTTCTGGCAAATCACTGAAGATTGCAGTCATTACATAAATGGGTGTGGTGGCTGGTTGTGGAAAGCAACTTGCCTCTTCTTGCTTCCTAAATTGGAATATTTATTTTCTGGTGAATCAGATTTGACGTTGCCCCTGATTTCATAGAACATCTCCACATTTGTTCATACTTTTGGTCTGCTCCTCATTTGTGCTTTTCTGACAAATCATTGAAGACTGCAGTCACTAAATGATGATATACTTTTATTTCCTTCAGAAAAAGGCATGCCAATGCAAAAAAATTTTATTCTAGCAACTTCCTATGTACACAAGAGCAATATATAAAACCCATGTTTTCGAATCTCTCTCTGATTCTTCTACTAACAAGCTGAGAGGTATTATTTTCACCTTCAAAGGAGGTGTATATTACAAATTGACTATTAACAGATGGGTGTACACAAGAAAGTGGCTATAACTGCTGGGTGGGAATGTAGCTGCTTGTGAACAAAAGTAACCTACCCTCTGGTTATTTGCTCAGCTAATCATCTGGTTTTGCATGACTAATTTGCATTTGTGTGAAATATGTTGAAATACTTGTGGCTACTGTTCATGTGATAAAAATAAAATAAAATTACACTGCTCTCAAATGTCTCTGGTTTTCTAGAATGACCTTGGTTTTGCATCATAGTTTTAGACTGTTCGTCATAAAATCTGTGGCTTCGGGTACATTGCCCTGGATAGCAGTTCACTAAATAATCACAGATATTTGAGTTTCAGATTTCATATCTTTCAGAAAACTCATTATAATGCAACAACTATTACACTAACCGATTTTTAAGTATATATAAGGGAAATCTGTCTTTGATTCTGGACCTTTATTTCTCATTATATTTTGGCTCTGCTCCTGATTCTTGCACTAACAACTTAAGATGCATTTTTTTACAATCAAATGTGGTGTACACAGCAAAGAAACTATAATTACTGAGTGACATGGGGTGCTATGTGCAGATGAAAACAATCTACCCTCATGTTTGCTCAGTTTAAACAGTTTAGTTGTACAGGACTAGTGTAAATTTGTATGAAATAAGTTGGACTACTTGAGATACTATGTGTGAAAAACTTGAAATACATTGTGCCCGTAATTAACTTCATTACAAAAGTCTGATGTGTACAAAGTCAACAGCAGGGTTTAACTGCTGAGTATTGGGGCTGTCTCTGAATGAAAATGGCTGATTCTGGCTGCAATGAGCAAGTTAAAAAGTCACTACTCTGGCTCTGCAGAGCAGGTGCGCAATACAGCCATCAGGGTAGATTCAGGTTTTTCTTTTTTCTCCCCAGCCCTTACTGCAAACAGCTAACAAAGTACCAGAAAAGGTGTACAACAGACATCCCTCTCACCTTTTCATGTGCCATTTTCTCCAGAACAGCCCTGACCCTCCCTCTGTAGCATTTACAGTGATTTCCTTTGAAATCACACTAATCACACAGACACTTAGAAGAGGAAAATAGGTGTACAGCTTCCATACTCCTCTTCCCTGCCTGTGCTCTTCAGTTTTGAAGCTGATAATTGAGCTCCAGTCTCGTGAGTTGCAGTCATGTTTGCATCCTTCTGCACCACTGAGCCAGGCTTAAATCATGCATAACATTTATCACATCTACTTTTAACATTATCATTTGTAAGTATCTCAGCTATCTTATTCCAGAGCACTTTCATTTTATTGCATGTTATATAAACAATATTTCACTCTCTCCTTAACTTATCTTTCTACCAAAAATGTCACTGCCCATATATTTTGTTTTGTTAGTGTTTTTAGTTGTAATGTTTCATACATTATTCTCCATAAAAGCTCCCATAAATCTGATTGTTTAGCCATTGTTTTGTTTGTTTAAATTTTTTTGGCCCCCAACAACATAATGACAATTAAGCCTCCTCCCTTGGTCATTGTACTGACCCATTCATTCTCCCCAGGTGTAATGGTCCCCTGGCCTATTCATTTTCTGAGCGGTGACAGTCAGCTGTCAAGATTGTTGTCATTATTTGATTTGTGATTTAGAGCTTTGTTGTTTTAGGTGTCTAATTCCATCCTCTTGGACATGCAGACCTTTGCAACTACTTTCCATGAGTAGTGAACATGTACTTGCACACTTGCAACTCCCTGATAATTAGCACACTACAAGTGCAAGCACTGTTGTCTTGTTCCCCCTTGTGGACCACCCTGCAGACCATCCCTCTCCATCTCCATCTCCAAGGTGTTTTAGATGACTGCTGCCTTTTTCCTACCTTCACTATGCCAGATCCTCCCACTGCTTGGGCCACTAACTAAATGTAGGTCACAGGTACAAAAATCAGGGATACATCCATCTTTACCAATGGAGCTAGCCTGAATGTTTATTCAGGTTTGACCATCTAGTCTTAACAGGCTCAGATATTACATGAAAACTTACCCTTCCAGGAATATATAGTGCTCCTGCACTAATCCAGGGAGATCATTCTGTCCTTCCTTTTTCTTACAACCAAAATATCTCTTTTCTTACTAAATTCTAACATCCAAACTATCCCTTCTATCATGGAATTCCAATTCTCTTCATCTATCTCAAGCTTACCACTGTTCCTATCTTTGTCTGCCTATCTCAAGCTTCCTACAAGTTTCATCATATTCTCTCCTCCTTGTAATTTACCTCAATATTGCCTTAGCTATCACTGTATACAACAAGTAACACTAGCATAGCACCAATCAGCAATATTCTTGTGTGTGTGTGTATATATATATATATATATATATATATATATATATGTTATTTACCAACAAAACCATGATACTCACCCTCTGATCAGTCATTTCTCTATGATGGCACAAGCTATTTCATGATAATTTGTTAGCTTTCTTTTTTTCCACTTGATATTACACTCTCAGTTTTTATTGTTTATGTATAAACTATTTACTATTAATACTTTCCAAAGTTATGCATTCTTGATTGTTACTGACTTCTGATATTGTTTGTAAAGTGTTATTGTAATGGAGTTTTTCCTCCCCAGGCTTCCGGTGAAATTTAGCCAGTGGCCCAGTCGGGCATCCCCGGTAAACAAATGTAAAATAAATAAATAAATAATAATACTTTTCCATGGTATTCCTATACCAGCCTTTTCAGGTAATACTGCATTTGACAATAAGCAGAATTTCACTTGATTTAGGGAAATGAACATTTGATATGAAGTCATAGATCCATGTATGTATGTATGTTTTGTATATTATGGCAGCTGTCTATATGAACCAACATTATGTAAAGAAACAAAGTGAAGTACAAGATTTTTATGGCTGCAAAAACTGTATATGTGTATGTGCGTATGGTTGTCTTTCTCCCTCTCTCTCTATACATTTATATGCGTGTATGACATTTCAATGAAATTGCATAATACTGAACCACAAATCATCGAACACAAAACACTGATAATGAAAACACTGAAAAAAATCAAAGATGAAAAGAAGACATTTTTTGCAGAAGGCAAGCTCCCCCAAGCCCTCTACTATATACATATACCAACTGCA